>NC_056739.1:1622211017-1622273517 GCF_019279795.1 Protopterus annectens
CCATCTCATGTCTGTCACCATGTACTGTCTGCAATCCTCATACTATGCTTCTGCAGTTCACAGATAGGTGCTCTGTGGGAAACACAAGAAACAAAAGACACCACACACTGCCCAGTCTGGAGATGACCCTGCAGATGGGAGTTTCCTCAGAAACATAGCACTGCCATGACAGGTATTAAAACATGTAGATCAGTCACATCCACACACACACTGTTAAACCAACATTACTCCAAATGCAGAA
Organism: Protopterus annectens; assembly: GCF_019279795.1. Taxonomy (NCBI): domain Eukaryota; kingdom Metazoa; phylum Chordata; order Ceratodontiformes; family Protopteridae; genus Protopterus; species Protopterus annectens. Next base: position 1,622,211,259 of record NC_056739.1, read on the forward strand.
TAGCAACACTTACATTCTGTAATCATGTCAGGCATACCCCCCTCCTGTGTGTTGGCCTGTTTCCACAGTGTATGTTGTTAGAGGTAAATCCCCAATCCATCTGTGATGCTGTTTGCCAAACAACAGATCTAGGTCCTGCTCACAGTGAAAGAAAAGGCCCAACACCAACATGATTTTCCTAGATATTGGAGTATGTTTCCATGCAATTGGCTACAGGAATGTTACTACAGCTGTTCCACAAGCAATCAGCTAGAGGAGGGCAGAACTTCATGCAGAGGCCATCAGCTGATCATGGGCATCACTTACAAAACACATGCTGCTGCCTAAGCAAAGCAGGTGTAAGTCTTCACATCCACCAGAAAGTGAGTGAGAGAGACAGACAGAGGCACAGATAAGTCAGGGAGGGGTAGGAGAGTAAAACTTAAGCATGTTGGTGTCACACACCTACCAATAAAGGGTATCAAACCCCTGACTGACTATGTATTGCCATCACATGTCTATGCAGTTATTGGATGCACCTCATAGGTTACATGTTGAGGAGCTCTCCAAATGCATATGTGATGGTGAGTGACATCTGCAACAGTGATATGGTAGCTATACGGTAGATGTAGTACACGTGCCTGTCGGCATGAACAGGTGTCAGCGTCAACACAGCCACACTCTCTTAGGGACCCATACACATTGACACATTTGGCAGGGTCAGGAATACAACTCCTCACTAGTTAGTTTGCCACAATACAGTACTGTGCAGGTATCACATGCACCACAGGGGTTATCCAGAGGTTATATAGGCAAAGTTTATGTGGAGGTGTCTGACATCAGACAGCATGCTTCAGTATGCCAATGGGGTTGTAGTGGGTGTGAATGTGGTCATAAGCATCATACACCACACACACAGGCACAGGGTGCCAATACTGACATGCATGGGTGCATTGCTTCATGGGTGTGTAGTGGTTGACTCTGCCAAATGGCTATACAAGGCTAGGTGATGGGTATACCTTTGCATCAAGCCACATGACAATGGACTGCAGTGTGGCTCAGGGGTGCAGTGTCTGGATTGGCCCACACAGGCGGGTATTGTATTCATCATCCAGTCACCATTGTGTGTGGCCATTGCTGTGCATTGCTTGCCATGTATGTGTTGTTTAGTCCATGACATGGACAATGTCTGGGATCTGCACATGTCCCACATGCATGTACAGTGACATGTGGAACTGTACCCGGGGTGTCTGGCTCATGTTGTGTACACAGATTGTTATCATCAGATGTGCCAGTCCTTGCCTCATGTGGCAGGAACTGGTAATGGACACCAGGTTGACCCTGCACCTACATTGATAGCATGATACAGGTATTCCCTGATGTCAGTGGCATCTGTCCATATAGGGCATGTGTTTAAGGCATGGTATGTCCTTTGTGGGTCACATTTGATGGCACCATGGGTGTTGCAGGTGTCCAGTGGGTAACATAGTGAAGGTGCACTGTCTGCATGTACATGTCTATTGGACTGATGGACAGGGTGTTATGCCCTCTGTAGTCCACTGAAATCACACCATGGTTACTATCTGTGGGCAATATGCAGGATACTACCAGCATAGCGGTTGTTGTCTAGGCAAGTATGTTTCTGTATGAGACATGGGTTGAGAGTGTTCTTTGGGTAATACAAGGGTTGCAAACTTGTTTGCCAGGCCTTGATGTCACATGTAGGGGTATGGATTGCCACCCCAGCCTCTCGGCTATTTCACATCTGTTATCTCTGTAAGGTGGACATTGTGACATATACTAGGGCCACCATATAAGAAATTTGCAAAACCCACTCCACAATGACTCCAGTTGTTACACACTGACAGCCACCTCCCCACAGGATACGAATGGCAAACACAGAGACACACACCTGCCATGTCTGGGAATAAAACTCTTACCTAATTAGTTTATTACACTAGAGCACTGCTCAGTTATTGGACATGCCACAGAGATTACTGGAGTACTCCTTCCCCAAAGGAGTATTTTACAGTGAATGACATCAGCAGGCTTGTCAAAGTAGGGCATTTGAATTGTGGTGAGTGTGACTAGCCTAAAAAGCATCACGCCCTACACAGACATAGAAAGACACACACACAAGCAGCCAGACATTCTATGTGTGGGAGTAGAATCCCTGCCAGAGTAGTATATCACACTTCAGAATTACACTGTTATAGGATGCACCACAGAGATTACTGGGCTACTCATTTCCCAAAGGTGTACTTCACAGTGAATTAAATCAGCAGCCTTGCCAAAGTAGGGCATTTGATCTGTAGTGAGTGGGACTAGCCTAAAAAGCAGTGCTCCCCCCCCCCACACACACACACACACACACACTTTCCAAGTGTGGGAATAGAACTCCTAGCAGAGTACTATATCACACTACAGCATTATGCTGTTATAGGACACACCACAGAGATTACTGGGCTATATCTTTCCCAAAGGTGTATTGCACAGTGAATGACATCAGCAGCCTTGCCAAGGTAGGGCATTTGATCTATAGTGAGTGTGACTAGCCTAAAAAGCATTACTCCCTACACAGACATAAATATCCACAATTGCCATGTGTTGGAATAGAACCCCTACCAGGGTACTATATCACACTACAGCATTATGCTGTTATAGGACACACCACAGAGATTACTGGACTGCATCTTTCCCAAAGGTGTATTTCACAATGAATGACATCAGCAGCCTTGCCAAAGTAGGGCATTTGATCTGCAGTGAGTGTGAGTAGCCTAAGAAACATTGCTCCCTGCACAGACAGAGACACACACACATTTGCCATGTCTGGGATTAGAACTCTTACCTAACTAGTTTATCACACTACAGCATTATGCAGTTATAGGACATGCTATGGACATTACTGGGCTACACATTTCCCAAATGTGTATTTCACAGTGAATTACATCATCAGCCTTGCAAAAGTTGGGCATTTCAATTGTAGTGAGTGTGAGTAGCCTAAAAAGCATTGCTCCCTACAGAGACACAGTTGCCATGTCTGGAATTAGAACTCCTACCTAAGTAGTTTATTACACTACAGCATTATGCAGTTATAGGATGCACCATGGACAATACTGAGCTACACATTTCCCAAAGGTGTATTTCACAGTGAATGGCATCAGCAGCCTTGCCAAAGGAGGGCATTTGATCTGTAGTCAGTGTGACTAGCCTAAGAAGCATTGTTCCCTACGCACACACAAATGTCCACACTTCTCATGTGCAGGAATAGAACCCCTACCAGAGTACTATATCACACTAGAGCATTGCACTGTTATAGGACACATCACATAGATTGCTGGGCTACATCTTTCCCAAAAGTGTATTTCACAGTGAATGACATCAGCAGCCTTGCCAAAGTAGGGCATTTGATCTGTAGTGAGTGTGACTAGCCTAAAAAGCATTGCTCCCTACACACACGCAGAAACACACACACAAACATTGACACTTGCCATGTGTGGGAATAGAACCACTACCAGAGTACTATATCACACTACAGCATTATGTTGTTATAGGACGCAGCACAGAGATTACTGGGCTGCACTTTTCCTAAAGGTGTATTTCACCGTGAATGACATGAGCAGCCTTGCCAAAGTAGGGAATTTGAATTGTAGTGAGCATGACTAGCCTAAAAAGCATTGCTCCCTACACAGACAGAAGCGTACACACAGTGGCCATGTCTGGAATGAGAACTCCTACTGAACTAGTTTATCACAATACAGCATTACGCAGTTTAGGATGCACCACAGAGATTACTGGGTTACTTTATTCCCAAAGGTATATTTCAGAGCAGCTCACATCAGCATGCTTGTCATAGTAGGGCTATGGGGAGGGCAGTGTGTGCGCATGGGCCATAACCCATTCAACTAGAGGTTGACGCACCACATGCAGGCATACGCAGGGTTATGTTCCTCAGGTATGTGTATACAGCTGCTAGATTACGACTGCCTTGTACAGTCATGTTGCACAGCTAGCACTTGCACCACATAGTCTGTAATGCTGACGGATACCAGTGGCTAATTCCTACAGTGAGTGACATTTACACATCCTGCGGTTGTAGCCATTTGGCTGTGTGCTGGGTAGGACAGGCCTCATGATGGATGGCTCTTTGTCACAGTCACTCTCTTCCACACATCTATGTATGTCTACTTTTGGCTTATTATAGTGTGTTGTCCTTGGATATATGTCTGTATTCCTATCCAATGTGTGTGCAAAGCATGACTGGTGCATACTGAGGAGTGTATGCACTAACATCTGAAAATGTATGGTCCACTGTTGTTTGCATACATGGGCTTCATTTGTTTAAGTGTGTGAGCATGCCCAATATGCCCCTCTGTATTGAATGTGTGGATTCATTCCAGGTAGTTTGTACTCCAGTGCAGACCTTTGTGTCGTACACCTACAGGTAGCAAACTGTTTCTGCAGAGTATCCATAGATCATTTAGCAATATGGGGGCAAACTGTGCAAGGGATAGTGTGTACTGTAGGTCATTGTGTCTGTGCAGCTTCTGCTACATGGTACTGGTGTTAGCATAGATATTCAGACATGTGTACTGCTTTACACTGTGATGTTATATGTCCTGAAGTACTATCAGGTGGACATTTGTACTTACAGTGATGTCCTGGGGAACAAGGGTGAATGCAGCTGTCTTGTATTGTGGGCAGATGCCTACATATTCATGGTAAGTTATGCCATTCTGGAGTGGGAGCCACAGACACTTGCTGCTGGGTCTGTGTATCCGGTTCAGAACCTTGGTACAGTGCTGGCAGAGGATCCCATACTTGTACATCCATCAACATGACAGTATCTTGCTGTGGCAGTACCTCACAGCTGTACAGATTCACATAGGTTACCCAGAGGCAGGGGCCATGAGTCTGGACATTACCCTTATTGTGATGTATGGGCAGGTTTGTAGCCACCCATTTATGTGTTTGCAGTCTGAGATAGTGTGTGCACACAGCTGTGTGCCGGACCTTGCACATTCCATGCTGCCCATGCACCCACCCCTCTGTATTATTCTATCCTCTTCCATACATTATGCATACATTCTCTGATACTTTCCCTAAGGTTATCACCTCATCACAACTGTGTTTTGGTGTTGGTCCACAGTTCATGCAGTAGGATATGGTGGACATGTTACTGTGGTTTGTCCACATGGTCTTGGATATGGCTTATGTGGAGTGTGTTATGTTGTTATTTGGGTGTCCATGACTTAACATGCATTGGCAGTAAGTGTGAAACACAGGACTTTGTCAGAGGCCTGTAGGCCATTTGGTGGTGATGTGAGCCAGCTGTGGCAGGCTGTTGCATTCTGTCAGTCCTACAGTCCCAGACTGCCATACAGTATATTCCCCTGGGGTGACAGGGTAGGTGTGCTAGGTGTTCATGCCAATCCTTTCTATAATTATTGATTAGGTGGTGTGGATGCTGGCAGAGTGCTACCTACAGCAAGGGACACAGCTGCATGGGGCACCTGTGCTGCATGCTGCATTCTTTTACTATTGCCATATACAGGTGGGGGTCATATTGTACCCATTCCCAACAGCTTGGATACGACCAGAGAGGTACCTGTGGGTGGTGTTTGGGTGAGCTGGTTGCATGTGTGCTATGGAAACTACTTGCATCTGATGCACAGATATGCATGGGGCATTCCAGTTATGCTGGCATGTGAAGGTACATCAGTGGTTTCCTGATACATGAGTCCTATCACCTTTGTGATCTGCAAGTGTTCGGGCAGACGACACTGGCATACCCTACTACATGCCCAGATAATGTGATGCATACCTGTATGTACCATTCCAAGGCTGTGTCCATTTCACAGTTACACATTATATACTGTATGTCTGGGGTACTTTCCCGTGTATACTGCTTACATATCTAGCCCAACAGCCATGCCATGTCAGTCTTTCAGATGGTGACACATATTACCACCATACATTTACAATGACTTACTGCTAGCATGTGTTATACTGGTGGGAATTGTCTTTGGCACTGCAGTTGTGAGGACTTGGCCCTGTCATCAGCAGTACTGGCCAATGGCCACCAGGTCATACCTCAACATGCATACATACTGATCACTCTCACGCAATATGAAACACACGCCAACCTAACACAGATATACCTGCATATTGTACAAATGCTACAATCTATCCTGCTACCTTGGCCACCTCTGGGCATCTGTGCTCCACTGGTATTATACCTACGCATACATGTTACTATATTTCTACATAGGATTTGGGTGGAGGCACTCCTGACTGTTACGACATGCGTACATCAGATTGGGGACACACACCAGACCATTACTACATTTCTAAATAGGATTGGGGGGAAAACCTGACTGTTACTACATTTCTAAGTAGGGTTGGGGGCACACCTGACTGTTTCTACATTTCTACACAGGATTGGGGGAGGGAGGAACACCTGACTGTTACTACATTTCTATGCAGGATTGGGGGAAGGGACACACCTGACTGTTTCTACATTTCTATACTGAATTGGGGGGCCACACCTGACTGTTACTACATTTTTATGCTGGATTGGGGAGGGGGCACACCTGACTGTTTCTACATTTCTACATAGGATTGGGGGGGGGCATACCTGACTGTTACTACATTTCTATGCTGGATTGGGTGAGGGGGCACACCTGACTGTTTCTACATTTTTACACTGAATTGGGGGGGGGCACACCTGACTGTTACTACATTTCTATGCTGGATTGGGGGATGGGGCACACCTGACTATTTCTACATTTCTACATAGGATTAGGGGGGGTACACCTGACTGTTACGATGTGTGTACATCAGATTGCGGGGGCACATCAGACCATTACTACATTTCTAAATAGGATTGGGGGACAAACCTGACTGTTACTACATTTCTACACAGGATTGGGGGAGGGGGGCACACCTGACTGTTACTACATTTCTACGCTGGATTGGGGGAGGAGGGCACACCTGACTGTTACAACATTTCTACGCAGGATTGGGGGAGGGGGCATGCCTGACTGTTTCTACATTTCTACACTGAATTCGGGGTGCACACCTGACTGTTACTATATTTCCACACTGGATTGGGGAGGGGGCACACCTGACTGTTACTACATGTCTACATAGGATTGGGGGCACACCTGACTGTTTCTAAATTTCTACACAGGATTGGGGGGCACACCTGACTGTTACTACATTTCTACATAGGATTGGCACACTTGACTGTTTCTACATTTCTACATAGGATTGGGGGGGGCACACCTGAATATTTCTACATTTCTACACAGGATTGGGTGACAAACCTGACTGTTTCTACATTTCTACATAGGATTGGGGGGGCACACCTGACACTTGTACACATTTGCTATGACTGTACTGCTATGTTAGGTACTCCATTTCAGTCTGTATTGTAACCTATCATGCTGACTAGAAGCATATCAGTGTACTACAGGTCTTAGGTTTGATTGACCTACATATTAGTTTCTGACTTCCTACCCTTCAAAAGTAATATCCCACTGCCTGACCTGATGTCTGTCTGTGTAGGCCTGGAGGGGAGGTTATCCATAGCCATCATTCAGAGGCCTTAGCACTGCCTTTGTTTGTGTTTGTCTACACCTGTCCTGCTGGCTCAGACTGTTGTTGGGTATGTGAACCTCCCTGACTGGCATGTGTGAGTCATATGGACACGCATGTGGCTCAGCACATTTCCTGTAGTGGGTTTTGTCACCATGTGTAGTACTGGCTACTATGGTGACACCAGTATTTGTTACAGATCTCATGGTGCCACTATAGGTGTCTACTATCTGCTGGCATACCATTCAGCCACCCAATTACCTTGCATGCTTACGTCCACACTCCAATCTGCAATTGGTAAGGAGAGTGACTTACCTTGTGGGTGTGCCAGTATTGAGGATGGTGCTGGGGGCTGCCTATATCGGATGCACATAGTACACTCCCTATACATGGTTGAGCACAGGTAGTGTCATGTTTGGCATCCCGTTTACTGTATGTGCAAGTCAGAGAGAGGTTTCATTCCCTGGGTCCCTACTGTGTCAGTGTATGTGCTATGGGTTGCCTCTTTGCCAGGGCCAGGGCATACTGGGCACATGTCCATCTGCCTACTGGGGCAGGCTCAGGTTGTTCCTCCTCTGAGTCACTCTGTGCCTGTGCAGGCCTTGGCATTGGTGGGGGGCTGTGTGGCCCTGCCCCATGCTGTTCCTGCTGCAGCTGGATCGTATTGTTTAGCAAGGCACATACAATAACAATTTGGGAACATGTAGCTGGTGAGTACTGCAAGGATCCACCGGATTTGTTCAGGCATCCCAAACACACACTCTATTATGATTGTGGTCTGTGAGTATGCCTCATTATGGAGTTCTTGTTTGGGTGTGTGTGCATGTCTGATGGGTGTCATCAGCCACAGCTCCAGGGCGTAACCGATGTCCCCCACAAGGTGACCGTAAGGGATGCCCCCATTGGCAAATCTCTGGTACAGCTGCGTCAGATGTCAGCTGTGGGAATCATGATTGCTTCCAGGGCAGCCAGCACATACATTCATTATAATGCCCTGGGCATCACACATGACCTGCCAGTTGATGGAGGGGAAGCCCTTGCGGTTGATGTAGACCCTACCCTACTCACCTGGTGGTGCTTTGATGCATATGTACATGCAGTCTATAGCATCCACCACCTTAGGGTATTCTGCTATTTGGTGGAAGAGATGCATATTGCTGGCCAACACTTCACATGTGTTGAGGAAATATATGTGTTCACTGGCATGTGCTGACATGGCATCCAGGAACTGGTGGAATACCCTTTGATGCTGATGCCTGTGAGATCCCTGTGATATCCCCAGTTAGGCTTTGGGAAATACCTGTGGCTAGTATTCCTAGGCCTACACATACCTTGGTATCCACTGGGATGGGTTCCCCTCTGTTAGTTCTGTGTGTCAGGCATGGCCGGCACAGCTCAACAATTTGCTGTAGGCGGTCCCTGTCCACCCTATAGCGCTCCACTATTTCCAGCTAATGTAGCCCCTGATAGGTTACCCTGGGTCTGTATACCCTTCTCTGTCTCCTCACTGTGGGTTGGTCAACAGCATTCTCATGCTCACCAGCCTCAGCCTCTTCAACATGTTGATGTCTGATAGCTGCTGCATCCCCTATCATTTTGTTGTTTTTGTTTGTTCAAAGTTCCCCGCTTGTACACACCGGTGGTGTAGAGTATGTGGGAAAAAACAGAAGGAAAGGTGTTTTTATAGTTTGTAGTAGTGTTCTGGGCTGAGCTGGTCTGCTACCTGTGTAATTGGCTGATTCTGATACATTTCACCTGCCAGCTCTGCTAGTTCTCCCTGATTACCTTCCTACTGCTGTTTTCCCTTCCCATTGCCTTCCTGTTTAAGCCCGGGGGTGCAACGCACAGAAACAGTGCTCAAATGTGCACAGAGCTGCTATTTCCTGGTTTAATTTTTTTTTTCCTTTAAAACTTGGTGCTCGGTGCGCCCACCCGCTTATGCAATGTAAAGAGTGCTAGGCAGCCTCAGATACACCCCCTTGCTTAGCTCTGCTAAGCTAAGAGCAAACCCATGTCGCAGGGCTCCAATCCACTCACAGTATTCCTGACACGAACCCCTATGATGTCAGCTAACTCCTAGTCTTGCACCAAGCTATTCCTGCTCTTACACTGGTGGGTGCTGCCTAGCATGCAGGGGAAATCTGGGATTCAGTATTATTCCCCTCATTTGCATATGATTGCCTGCTGATGCATAGTTACATGTCCAACACTGAGCCTCCCCCCTTAGCAACCACTATTCACTGGCCATGCTGTCGTCTGCCTGCCATTGAGTATAATGGCAAAATAGTGATTTTGGTTAGAAGTCTTATTTTACTTTTTTTTCTTATTTTCTGCCCGATCCTGTTTGCGCACTACTGCCCTATACTTAAACAGCCAAGATCGACAAAAAAAAAATAAAAGTTGATTTTTTTATTTTTGCAATTGTTTTCCATGCTAATGGCCTTATGTTTGGCCATTGGCATGTTTTCTACTTAATATCCACCCTTTATTGGGAGCTGTCATGGTTCTGTTTTATAGTTTGCAGAAATGTGCTCCATTACTGGCAGAGTGCTTTTCTGCAGATTACACTAGCCCTGCATGGCCTGTTTGCAGCTTCCCAGTTCACAAATTCACCTCATTTGCATGGATTTCTCCTGCAAATGGGGTAATTTGCATACAGGAGCTGAGTCCATGCAGGACTAGTGCAGGAGCGCTCGTGCACGTCCCTACAGCTTATTCCTGGACCGCACAGCAGACATATTGCCTGCTGGAGCTCCTGCATTAGTCCTGCACACCATGCAGGGCTTGCTGAATTTGGGGGATACTATCAGAAGTTTGAGATGCTGCATCAGAACTGTTAGAAAGCTTGTCAAAAACTGCCTCCTTCTTAGATAACATTTCCTTCAAGGTTTGATTAAGTACTGCTAGGTCATCTGGTTGTGAGTGCAAAGATAAATTCATTCTCTCATCTTCATTTCAAGAATCTGTATGTAAAAAGCTGAACAAAAACATACTGAACACTGTAACACTGGAAATCACAAGAACAACCAGCAACAGAACAAAAAAAGCTAAAACGTAAACAAACTCAAATGTTCGGCCAGTGAAAATATAATAATCAGGACAACTGGTATAATATATAAGGACTTTAATTCTTTAATGTATAAGAAGAACTTCTTCAGACAAACAGAAGATTCAACTAATTATCATTTAAATAATGAAATGTAATGATCATGTATAATCTAAGTATCAATGACAAACAATAAATAAAAATTGATATAAATGTTGTATAATATATCTCACAAGCAACTACATCTTTAAAAAATACATATTTAAAAACTACATCCTTATAAAACATTTAATATTAATGCACATATTAAGACTGGGTGGTTTATCGCCATCAAGCATAATTTGCCAATGAACCTCCTTACATTCCAAAGAACTAATAACATCTTTTGTGATTCTTCTGCACTTTTTGAACTGAATTTTTTTTCATTTTGCTGCATAATTTCTGTTTATTTACTGTTTTACTGTTTGTGACTGCTTCATTCACTGCAATTAAGTTGCAAAATTCTGATACCTAGATTGCATAGACTATGTTCAGACCTGCTGAATGTAGCCTGTTATTGATAACTTGAGCATTAAGCTAGCCATCTTACATTAATAAGGCTCCCCTGCACCCATGTGGCAGAAGAGTGTGGATCCAGCCTTGTCTGAGCTGGGGAGGCTGGAAGAAGGTTCATTGTTTGCTTTCTTATTGGTAGATTAGCTTAAAAGTGTTTTAATTTTGCCTGTATTTAAACCTCAAATTTGCACATTGCAGTGTACCATGCAACAGCAGTTAGTGGTGTCCTGTATAGGCACAAATGCCTTGAAATTGAATTTTTCCACAGACATATGTCAGTGGAACTCACCAAGCATCCCTACTGCACTACATGCCACATTTATCATCCATAACCTTCAACAGAATAAGCACCTTTGTTAATCCTACCACAAAAACTGGTCAAACAAACCCGCTCCAATTCCTAACAGTACAGATGGTAAAAAACCTGGTACAATGGACAGGCAGTTACCCATCCATTTACTGACCAGCCTGTTTCACATGCATACATACACACATACACACATACAAATGTTTCAAGCACAGGCATTAATGCCCTTCTAGCTTGTCAGTATATACCAAAACACTTATTACCATAATAAATGTCCAGGCTGTTCTTAAAAATATCTAAACTAGTACTTGCTTTAATGTAATTTTGTAGTCTGTTCCAAGCATCAGCTACTCAGTCAGAGAACCAATTAGTATACTTCTCATTTCTATAGAATCTTCTACATAGGTTAGCTGATGATTGTCTAGTACTTTTTGATAATCCCAAACATTCCCAGAGGTAGTTGTCCATAAACGCCCTATATACCTGAATAAGATCTCCTCTTAAGTATCTGTAAGAGACACTGTACAAGTTCAGATATTTTACTCTTTCATAATAACTTAGATTTTCACATCCATGGATGCCCTTAGTATATTTCTGCTGTACTCTTTCCAGTTTATTCATGCTTGTTTTCCTATAGGGTTTCCATATTGTTATTCCATACTCAAGTTTGGGTCTAATGTAACTAACAAACAACGTCTTCATTATGTTTGATTTCCTAGACTTTATAAATATTTTTATACAACTTATAGTTCTATAACTATCATTAGCCAATTGGTTGATATGATTAGAAAAACGCATAGCTGAATCTACTCATATACCCAGGTCCTTAAATGAGTCTACAGTTTCAATCACTGTGTGCTGTATAAATATTCACCTTTCAGTTTATGTCTCCCAAATCTCATATGCTTAGTTTTTGATGTATTTATTAACATATTATTCTCCTGTGCCTAAATGGTCAATTTAGTCAAATTATTTTGCAGACATGCCTTATCTGTAAGACTTGTAATCAGTTTACCCAATTTCAGGTCGTCAGCATATAGACTATAGAACACCTCAGATGAAAAAGTAAGGTCTGAAAAATACAATGTTAACAAGTATGGGCCTAGGACAGAGCCCTGTGGGACACCTTGACTGTAACCAAGGATTTCACCTGTCCAGTTGGTGTGTGATACTTGCCATGTCTTATTTCTAAGACATGCAGCTATCCATCATATCAGCAGTACATCAATACCCAGTTGTACTAATTTATTGATCAGTGTTTTGTGCATGACCCTGTCAAATGCTGAAGTTAAATATATATAAATCACATCACAACACAATTTTTCATCCATATATGTTATTATATTGTTATAGAACATCATGTTACAGGTGGTAATAGATCTATTTTCAACATATGCATGCTGATATATGGTTTCAAGTCCCAACCTATCCAGTTCTGACAATAACTTATCCAGTATTACCTTCTCCATTATTATTCCACAACATGAAAGTAGACTTAAGGGTCTGTATGATTCTGGGTTTGTCCTACTCCCCTTTCCCTTAAAGACAGGTTTAATAAGTGCATGTCTCCAATCTTGAGGAATCTCCCCATACTTATATGACCTGGTGAATAATAGGTATAAGTTCTTACATGTCATTGTTACTTATTTCGTCTCCTCCCTGTGCTTTGTTTGGATCCAGTTTGCACAGTTCTTTTTCAATATAATTTAATTTTTTTCCAGTATCTGGGGTTACCTGGATGTTACTAGGACAATTTACCACACCTCTTGTGTAGCCAAACTGTTTTGCATACGATTTTGTAAATATATCTATAATCTGTTGTGTCTGAGAATAAATTTTAGAATCTGCACACAGTTTATCAATTTGTGTATCTTTACTCCTTCCACATGTTATGTATCTATAAAAAGTTTTCCTATTATGCTTAATATCTTTATATAAATGTTCTTCAAATTTTTCTTGATCTTGTCTAACACTATTCTTAATCTGTTTGCCCAGCTTGTTTATTTCAGTTTTCAAAGTTGTAGTTTGACCTCTCTTCCATTTCTTATATTTTTTGTCTCTCACCTTAATCGGATATCTTGTTCTTATGGAAATATACCCCCCTTATGTTGCATGCCTAGATCCTGATTTTAAACATTTTTTTTTTTTACTTTCTGCACTCCAACAATTTCTCTTTCAAAACTTTCCACATTCCATCTGCAGTTTTTCCACTACACCTCACTCCAGTTAGTTTTATATAGTAACTGTTTTGCTTCCCTATAATCTGTAATTAACCTTCTGTGCATTGGCTTAGATTTCAGTTTCACAGAAATATCTGGCAACAAATTAACCTTAGTAACCCCATGATCGCTGCACATCAATGGTGGTAAAACTTGACTTGAAGTTCCAGTAATTTCTTTGGGAACACAAACAATATCTAGTATATTCCGTCCCCTGGTATGTTTTTTTACAATCTGAAGCATTTGTTGTTCCTGAATGTACTCTGTGAATAATTTCTTTACTAACATTGTTGAATCAATATTATTCCAGCCTGTTTCTGGTAAATTTATGTCCCCCAGCTAATATTATTCTTCCCTTCTGTGTTTCATGTAAGAAATGTATGAATTCCTCTAGGTCATCTGCACTTGACTTTGGTGGTCTATACACTCCAACAATTGTTATATGTTCCAGGGTTGTCTTTATTGTCACAGTTACACAGTCTATAGTATTGGTGTTATCATTGAACATGTAATAATCACAGGTCTCATAGCTATCTTTAATCCCTATCATAACACCTCCACCTGATTGTTTGCTTGAATGTCTGTTACAGTAAAGGCATTTATACTCTGTCAGAATTGGTTTCCAGTCATTGTTCTTTGACCATGTTTCACAAACAAGAACAACATCAATCTTGTGGGAACATAGCACATTTTCTAATAAAAAAAAATATTATTAATGCTCCTAGCATTAACAACCATCAGAGATGCATCAAATGTTGCTATCTGTGAACTGTTACATTTTTGACCTGGCAAAAATCCTGGCTAGTGTTTGTCAAATATTGCAAAATATCTGCTGCAAAACTTGTCTTCCCTGATCTAGACAAATGCACACCATGCTGTCTGAACATGTGTGCCCAAAAGAAGTCTTGGATGCTTTACACATTTCCATTTTTTAAAACAGGATATTTTTCCATGCAGGTGTTTATCCAAAAAATCTTTTCATTCACAGTGACCAGACTACCCTTACTATAGGTGATTTGTGAAATATATGTCCTAACACCAGTACAAGCTATACTATCTAGGAGAGCTGTCAGTTCCCTAATAACAGTCAGAGAATCCTTGTGGGTGACATCATTTCTGCCAGCATGAATAAAAACAGATCCATACTTCCTCACATCAAGGCGTTCCAAGGCTTGTTTCACATCTTCTGTTTTTGCTCCTGGCAAGCATAACACTACTCAATGTTAATTATTATCTCTGCAAATATAAGTATCAGTTCCTCTAATAACTGAATCTCCAATTACAAGAATATATTTGCTGACCATCTCTAAAGAATCTTCAGCTTCTAATACTGTCCTTTCTGCTCTATCTATTGTTTCGAAGGATAGATCTTCATCACTATTAATCTTATTAATTCCACTGTTTTCATTGCATATTAAATTCTCATCCAGCTGGCATTGTAAATCCACAGCTTGAGCCATGTAGTCAACATCTGTCTTTCTCTTCCTCATCCTGAGGCAATGTAGTACTTACCTCATGTATCCTGACAACTATTTACTCCTAAAACAAATAAATACCCTATATGAGATATGCAATTACACTATGAAACTGGGATCAGTTCTCTCACCTAACAACAAACTGGACACCAAACAGGTTGTCAGCACACACTTCACCTCTCACAAAAAAATGAGGTCATGCCACATAAACCCACTACACAAAGGCTCTCACTAGAAGCCTATTGAAAGATCAGAGACCTCAGAAATTTAAACCACTTGCACTCACTGCTAGACAAAGAGAAACCACTACACACATAATAACACATACAGCAGTGTCTCAGCAAATACGCCCCTAAGGCAAAACACCTCAAAACCTAATATCTTGGTCATGGGGGACTCCATAGTGATACTCAGGATCTGTCAAATCACACATGCACTTATGTCACTCAACAACAAGTACCATTATGGCTTTGTCATATTCCATGTTGGGGTGAATGAGTTGGGGTGTACCCCTCTTGACTATATGAAGACAGACATGACTGAACTCTCAGATTACATGTCCCATGCAGATATGACCCTAACCCTAAGCAGCATTCTACCTTCACCCAGCATGATGCCACAATATAAATAAAAAATGATTGACTTCAACAATTGGCTTAGTTTCTAGTGTCAGTCCAGGGGGATCCAGTATCTGTCAGCCTGTGAAGGCATGGTTGACAGGCCATGATGTGTTAGAAGAAATGGTCTGCACCTGTTTCCTCTAGGCTTTTGGATACTGGAAAGGCACTTGCCTCCCACATATTGCCTTTTTTAGGCAATGTCAAAACAACAAAATTTCTGATGTAAGAAAATCTGCACGAGAAAAACTCACGGTTCTGTTGCTTAATGCTAGGAGTCTAAACATCAAACTGCACTCCCTGGAAGCACTCCTCACCTTGGAAGATGCTGACATCTGTGCAGTCACTGAGACATGGTTCAAGGACATGGAGAGCACCCTGGCTATGCAAGGCTACAATGCCTTCCATACGTTCAGACCTCATAGTGTGCCTGAAAGAATCAAAGGTGGAGGTGTATCCATCTTCATTAAAGCCAGGTACACCTCGAGACTGTCATCAGTATGACTCTCTTGAACTACTCTATGTCTGATTAACTATTATCAAAATACTCTACAACATCATTCCTAGCTAGAGGTCCCCCATCATAAACCAAGAAATGCACATGCCTACCTGGACTTACTGGAGTCACTCGCCATACAGCCCAACAACTTAGACATGGGAGATTTCAAATATCTGTCCATCGAATGGGTGACATACATGAGCACAAACATGCTCACCCAGAGGTTCCTGGACTTTGTCAATACAAAGGCTCTGGAGCAGATAGTTTGTAACCGCACAAGGGGCTCAAAAGACCTAGACATAGTACTCACCAACATGAGGGGGGTTCACAGCACTCCCTCTGTGTGATGACCTCCATGGTAAGGTCGGACCATAGATCAGTCTCATTCAAAGTAACTACTGAATGTGTCATCACCAAAGGAGCAAAATACAGAAACTAAAAACGTTTTTCACAAGCAAACTACAACCTACTAAGTGATAGTATAAAATGTTTATGTCCCCCACAATCACAGATAACAATGACTCCTAGGCAGAGATGTACACAAATGCCCTGTATAAACACTTAAGCAAATGTATAGACCTGGCTCTACCTAACCAGATTAAAACCAGGTCCTTCCAAAAAAACTAAGCCACCCTGGTGGACCTCAAGTGTAAAAAGGTTATATAATAGAAGGATGAAACTGATGTCTAAGAACAAGAGGGAACTGACTCAGGAGAGAAAGAGTTCCCTCCCCAGCTTGAACAAGCAAATAAGAAATCTTGTACATTTCTCTATTGCTAATTATAAAGCTGAAATAGCATCCCTAGCTAAGGATAATTACAAGGCATTCTTTAACTATATCCAAACTGGTAGTACCTGATACCACTTACACTATACCGGAGGAAATTGCCAACCTGCTAGCTGACAGATTTACTACAGCCTTCACTCCCTATCCACACCAGCCATACCCCATAGCATACCAGACACCTGTCCTCTGTCTAGTATCTCTAGAGATCAGGTCATATCTGCACTCTCCAAGAACAGAAACATGCCCTCATTGGGACCAGATAACATCCCAGGTTGTTTATTAAGCAATGGAAAACAGGACCTAGTGGACCCACTTGGCATTCTCTTTCACCATAGCCTGAGAACTGGCTTAATTCCAGCAGAGTGGAGAACAGGAACAGTGATCCCTTTGCACAAAGTGGGGGCATCAACCGACCCTGGGATCTATAGGCACATAAGCCTAACTAGCCTTATCTGCAAGCCATGGAAAGAATCATCATGTACCTTATCAACAAGGACATAGGTGACCTTCAAACTCTAGACCCAACCTACTTTAGCTTTAATTAAGGGTAGATCATGCTTATTAAAACTAGCAGACTTCTTCAAGAAAGTCAACAAAGTCTTGGATGAAGGTAAGACAGTGAAAACTGCCTATCTTGACCTAGCCAAGGCTTTTGACACAATCGCCTACTTAGGTATCATTGAGAAACTCTCCCAGCTGGGGGTTAACCCTTATGTCACTAGATGGGTAGCCAATTAGCTCACTGGCAGAACACATACTGTTAAAGTTGGTGACTCCACCTCTACCAGTAGACCAGTCACCAGTGGCATACCACAAGGATCTGTACTGGGTCCTTTACTCTTTGTAATCTATTTCTTGGAAGTTCAGGCTAAAGTAGACAGCCTTTGACTTACCAAGATCGCTGATGACTGCAAATTAGGTGCAATCATTGTGTTCCCCAGTGATGTTACCATATTACAGGTGGGGCTAACACAGACAAATGACTGGTGCCAAAGCCATGGTCTAAAACTAAACACAAAAAAGTGCATTATTATCCCCTTTGGCAAAGCGGAACTCCCTGCTAATTACAATATTGACAGCATCCCCTAAGTTCAAGCCCAGTGGTGCAAGATCTGGAAACACAGGTAGAGAGCTATCTGAACTTTGACCATCAAGTTTCCACAGTGGTAAAGAAAGCCTTCTACATTGCGCATCTCATTAGTAAGGGCATCACATCCACGTCTAAATATGTTATAACTCCACTGTGCTCCACACTCATCAGACCATTAATAGAGTACAATGTTCCCTTCTGCATGTACTTTACCAAACCCCTGCAGCAGCTGGAAAGACCACAGATATATCTCACCAAGAAAATACAGGGACTCCAAACCATGACTTGCATGGACGGAGTGAAAGCCCTGTCACTGTACTCTGCATCATATAGGTTGCTGAGTGGTGACTTATGCTTGGCCTACAGGGCAGTCTCTAACCATGCCCTGATGGATATGCTGCAAATCCACAAGTGAAATGGCACAAAAGTCACTCGATCTAAGGATCTTAACCTAGCCTGTGACATTAACAGAACATGCTACAGAGACAGATATATCTCCCAGAGATTGCCACTACTCTGGAATAAACTTCCAGTTCACGTGAAGCAGAGCTGCTCAATGACCCTATTCAAGTGCACTAAATATAAAATTTCCACAGGACGACCATCGAAACTATGTGACCACAAATACCCATGGTACGAAAAGCAACCAACAATTTAACTTTAAACCAACCAGTTTATTAGTAAAAATTAATAAAAACTATATGCAGAGTAAATTATATACAGATGTCAGTTAAGCACTTTTGATTTAAATGCATCACTTAATGGAACTTCATCAGAACTAACAAACCTGTTCATTAATCATATGCCCAATATTGAAGGACTAAATTAATCAATTAAAATTAAGGTAGATATGGGAACAGATTGTGCTCTTTCCTTTGTTAACCTAGTTATGGCTAACTGGAAGGAAAAATACATTTTTAAAAGTGATTCTTGAGAATTATGGCTATTTTATACCTGCTTTTTACATGATAGTTTTATTTTCTGGAATGATTCCAGAGAAAAACTGGAGGAATTTTTTCAAATACATTAATAGCACAGTGAGTTTTTTTAACTTTACATATAAATATAGTGTAGACACAATTGTGTATTTGGATGTTGACCTACAAACGAATATTGAAGAGGAGAAATATATTTCAAATATTCATAGAAAAGCAACTTTCTCCAATACATACTTACATTTTACAAGTTGGCCCCTATGCACCAAAAGAAGGCAGTAGTAAAAGAACAATTTGCTTGGCTTGCCAGGATGGTTTCTGAACTGGACAACTTTATGAAAATGTGTGAAACATTAACAAATATGCTTCAAGGTAGAGGGTATCCAGAGAAATGTATTTTTTAGATTACAGAGGAAGTTTGGAATAAAAGATATAATGGACTTAATAAACCATTAATCAATACAAATGAACCTAATAAGGTGAATAGTGAAATGTGTACCCACGGTGATAGTAAGATTGTATTTATTACTATAAATTCATTAGACAGTAAAGCTCTAGCAAGTAGTATTTATAAGAACTGGAATATGTTTAAAATGGATGTAGTGTTAGCTAAAGTGGGGTTCAAACCAACGGTTCTATATAAGAAGGATAGGTCACTAAAGAATATTTTGCAGAGGAATAAGATCAGGATCCCACATAATATTCTTAATAATTTTATGAAAGCAGAAATGTATAAATGCGGAAGCTCCACCCAATGACCGTTACTTAAGAAAACTGACAATTTCATTACAAACAATCAAAGGTATGATATTAAGGGACATTTCAACTGTAATTCTAAACAGTGGTATACTTAGCAAATTGTGAAAATTGTTCACCATTCTATACAGGGAAAACTTTAAGAAAGTTAAAAGAAAGGATTTTTGAGCATTTATTAGACACCAGAAAATGTAAATCAACTAATGCCTTGACAGACATATCCAAGTGTTTCTAGGATATAGATATTTGTTCATTGTTATCAAGCAGATAGTAAACGATGCAGAGTTTTTTCATGAAGGCACATTCAGATAAAAGAGAACTAATTTGGAAGTTAAGAATGAATGCCACAATGTCTCCAGGTTTGAATGATTTTTGTTCCATCAGTTCTGTGTTAAAATGAAAACACTATAATGTTGATGGGTAAAAGCAATGGAATTTAGGAGTATAACTCTAAGAAATTCAGTGATAATGAGCTGAGTTTTTTTTTTGAGAGTCATTGGTGAATTTAATTTTAATTGATTAATTTATTCCTTCAATACTGGGTATATAAAGTGATTAATGAATAGGTTTGTTAGTTCTGATGAAGTTCCATTAAGTGATATATATGGAGCGAAAGTGCTTAACTGACATTTGTGTATAATTTCCGCTGCCTATAATTTTTATCATTTTTTACAAATAAAGTGGTTGCTTTTAAGTTAAAGTGTTGGCTGCTTTTCATACCAGGGCTGTTTGTGGTTACCTATTCAAGCGCAACTCTACCGCACTATTACCAAAACATAGACTTTGCCACCAGAGGTGCCAAAATACTAGATAGGGCTTACACCAATGTCAAACAGGCATTCAGGGCAAAGCCCTGCCTGCAACTTGGTAATTGAGATAATCTATGCATTATGCTGACTCCAGCCTATAGACCATTACTAATCAGAGAGAAATCATCCAAGAAGCAGATAAGAGCCTCACTAGAAAGAACAATCTCTGCACTTCAGGATTGCTTTGAATGCACAGACTGGAACACATTTAAAGAAGCTGCCACTGCAGATCAGCACATCAACCTGGAAGAGCACACTGAGTTAGTAGTAAGATTCATATCAAAGTGTGTGCATGACATGACAGTCACCAAGATCATCATCGCACGTACCAACCATAAACCCTGGCTCATAAGTGAAGTGTATGAGTTCCTGGGGGCACAAAACACAGCTTTCAAGTCAGTAGATAAAGAACCCTTCAGGTCAGCCAGAGCAAACCTGAACTAGGGAATAAAAACAGCAAAGCTGGCATAAGGTCAGAAGATGCAGAGTCACTTCACTGACCTCAGAGACTCATGGTGAATGTGGCAAAACATACAATCCATCACAGATTACAGGCCCATATCAGAATAGTGCAATGACAGTACTGACTTCCTCAACAAACTAAACACCTTCTTCAACAGGTCTGAGGAAAGGAATAACACAACTGAAATGAAAGCCCTTACCAATCAAGGTGATCAA
This sequence comes from Protopterus annectens, assembly GCF_019279795.1. Lineage (NCBI taxonomy): Eukaryota > Metazoa > Chordata > Ceratodontiformes > Protopteridae > Protopterus > Protopterus annectens. The sequence continues at coordinate 1,622,232,610 of NC_056739.1, forward strand.
GTACTATGTCTCAACCCTACTGATGTTTGAAGAACTCTGTGCAGGGTTAACCCAAGGAAGGTAGCTTAGAGAATGCACAGACCAACTGATAACATCTCACTAAGTCAGGCTATCATATCCAAATGCTTCAAAATTACAACTATAATACCTATCCCAGAGAAGTCTACACCATTGGACCTTAAAGGACTGTTGCCCCATAGTACTCACCTTGGCAGTAATGAAGTGCTTTGATAGGATGGTCAAGGACCATATGACATCCAGTCTCCCTGAATCCTCAGATCCATTCCAGTTTGCATATTGACCAAACCACTCCACAGAAGATGCTGTCTCATTGACGCTACAAATATTCATGGCCCACCTGGAAAACAAGAAATGTTATGTGCAAATGTTGCTTATCAATTTTAGCTCTGCCTTTAACACAGTGATCTCCCGATACCTGATAAAGAAACTTGACCAACTGGAAATAAGCACACCCCTATTCAATTCAGTACTGGACTTCCTCACAGACAAACCTTAGACAGAACGCGTTGGAAATAGCACCTCCGAGAGCATCGCTATGAATTTGGGGGTTCCTAAGGGCTGTGTTCTAAGCCCTCTGTTGTTCATCTTGTTGACTCAAGACTGCACAGCCAAGTTCAATTTGAGCCACATCATCAAGTTTGCAGTTGACAAAACTGTCATAGGTCTTGTGAGCAACAATGACAAATCAGCCTATAGAGAAGAAGTTAATCAACTCATCATGTGATGCGACAACAACAATCTCTCACTAAACATGAAGAAGACTAAAGAGATCATTATCAACTTCAGAAGAAGGCATAAAACACACTCTCGACTAACAATCCACAATGAAATATGAAAGACAGTGAAAAGCACAAAATTCTTGGGGGTTCATATTATAGATGACTTAACATAGAACATTAATACTACTTCCATTGTAAAGAAAGCGCAACAATGGCTTCATTTCCTAGGAAAGATGAGAAAGGCATACCTCCCCGCTCCAATCCTTAACATCTTTTACAAATTGTTTACAGCAGAGGAAGGGCTATTAAAAATATTCTTGTGGATTCTAAACAGAGCCGACAAAGGTCTACAATGCTTAAGTGTGGAGCATGTAACTTTTGCATATGCATCAATGATGGCCCTTACATTTCCATTCATGGATTTGAACATATTTTATCTTGCCCAGGAAGGTGCAGCTGCAAAACTACTATGTTAGTATATGCTGCTACATGCACGAGCTGCTACAGTTTCTATGTGGGCAAGACTATACGTAGACTAAGGGATAGAATAGCAGAACATGTGAGGGCAATCAAATCTAAAAATCATCACAACGCTATATGCATGCACAGTATAACCTGCACTAACTTTAACAAGTTTATCTTTTTTGTGATAGACAAGGTGCTACCATGCGAAAGGGGAGGTGATGACAAATTAAAAGTAGAAATTATGAAGATAAAATGGCAAATTAGGCTTGATGCCACATCCCCCCCAAGCTTGAATGACAACATTGCAGTTTTACCCATTTTAAAAGAAAGGGCAAGGGTTATTTAAAGTAATTCACTAACTGCATGTTATTCCTTGACATTTCAATAATACATCTACTACATATATATAATACATATGCTTTTTAATAACAATGTTATATAAGCTGTAAAAGTTTTGTTTTTTTGTTTTCTTGAGAAAACTGAAGGTTTTATTTACCTTTATTAACCATGTGTCTTTTTAAAAATTAATTCAGCGTGACATCACATGAAATGATTGGTTGGTTTTGCTTACATCACTCTATTTAAACCAAGTTGTTTGTATCCATGTAACTCTGAGGAAGTCATATTTTAATGGTGAAAGAGCTTAGTTTATGGGACTTGCTGTTTCCTGTTCGTGTCATTAAATTGGAGTTTCTCTGCCCATTTTGGGTTGTTTTGTTTTTTTATTTTTTGGTTACCATACAGTTAATTATAACTGAATATAATAGAAAAATGGTAAAGTGGTGCGCCATCTAGTCTGAGGAATGTGGACTTTCTCTGGATAAAAAATACAGATAATTTTCTTTCTTTCTTTTTTTTTAATTTTTCTATTAAAACATGCATGCAAAGAGATCCTAATAAGAGCAGTGAAACAGTACAGTGGTTGACAGTTGGGTATGCTGACACACTAGCACAGCTTTTGGTCCAAATAAAATGCAAAATGAGCAATTTAGGCAAACATGAATAAATTATACAGTAATGGAGTGTGACTTATTTGGTCCTGACTACAGGATACAGAGTACGATTTATTTATTTGCTTTTGGTGTCTGAGAATGGCTAACCGAGTAGAATGCCCCGTTTTCAGCAAAGACCCAGAAAACAAAGGTCCACAGAGACTAAAGTATCAGCAGTGTTACAATATAACATAGCAAAGGAGAGCACTGCTATGGAACAGATTCCCCATCCACATAAAACAAAGTTCATCCATGTCCATTTTCATGTTCAACTTAGATGAATGGATGAAAAACAGAAACTTTGCCCCCAAACTGCCCCCTGTACTACTAATGGAGAGATGCAGCTCCTTAATGCATTATCCCTTGCATGGGTCTCCTCAGATTATCTATACTGTGATTCCATTTATTCTCATTAGGGGTTATATATAATTATCAACACTGGGATGGGTAAGTACAATCAATAATCAAATGGGATAGGTTATTTCAAGGATAAAAAGGGAAACTGGCCAGGCTAAAAATGTCCCATAAAGGAACCTAGTATAGCACTCGCCTATGACTCTAAGAATCTATAATAATATCAACAACATGACAGTAAACCATACAAGTAGGCATTTTAGCTGAGCAGATCATACTGGAGTCATGTACATATTGGATAATTATTTTTCCAGAAAGGAGGAGTAAGTCATTAATAAAAATGGCCCTAAAATGCAGTCCTTGGGAAGCTTTGAAGTGATACGCAGAAAAGCAAGTATATGGTCATATATGTGCGATAACATGAGGAGCAAGGAGAAAAAGAGATAGGTGGAGAGAGACTAAAGGAGTGGACAAGAAGATGAGGAAGGGAGTTTAGTTGAAATAATAAATAGTGAATAGAGCTTTAGTGCCATTTCCTTGCTATGGAAGGGGTAGAGACAATGATGAAAGGACAATAGAAGGATGCTAGATACAAGGTAGTTGGGAAGTTGGTTATGTGTGTACTTCCTAAGAATCTTGATGAGGGGGTGATAGGATAGCAGTGGCTGGAAATTAGAAATATCAGAAGAGTGTGATATCTTTCTGGAAAAATAGGATGTAGGCTCATTTCCAGCAATGAGGAAAGTTGGATCCTTGTATAGAGCTATTAATCAGTATGGAAACTGGGCAATCAGCAGATTCTACTGCAAATGTACAGTATTCATTTGAGAGGTTATATGTGGCCAGATTGGAAGTATTTAAGTTGGAGAGACAGGTCTTTATTTTTGAGATGGGAGTAGACAGAATTATGAATGGTCTGGTATTGTTTCTTTGATTTGATGTTAACAGAGGACTTGTGGGTTGAGCATGATTACAGAGAGAGAGACATTGGAGCTCTGATGAAATTAAATGTGCCAGTTGTATCATAGTATGGAAAGCCAATACAGAGATTAGACTGGTAAGGTTTGCCTGCTTTCATAAGATGTGATATTCATGACCCAATCTTTCTGAGGGGTTTATTTGAAGACTAGAGATTTATGAAGAAGTTTATTTTGTCAAGAAGAACTTGCACCTTAGTGGTGTTTCCTAGAGTTGTATATCTGGAAGGAAGATGAAGTTTTGCTTTATCTCCAGGTATAACAAGCATTGTCACTTAGTCTCATTAGTTGTTTTGTCTGTAAAGATAGCCATTGAGCAAAATAGTACTTGACATAGTTCCTTCTTATGAGGGTTTGTTCATTTAGTATACTTAGAAATATGTGATTGAGCTGACTGGCTGTTTCATCAAGGTGAAGATTTTTAAGGATATTCCAGTTATATAGTCTCAGAGATTCTTTGAAGGTATTCATATTAAATATGGGTAGGCTATAGGTGATGTGTTTATCAGAAAACTGTGGAGAATGGATAGTAAAGATGGGGTAGTGATCACTTAGACAGTACTACTACTTTTGCTATATTTCTGGGGTTATTTGTGAGGATGTAGTCAGTGATTGTTTCTGATTTTGTAAAGTTGTTGAATCTAGGTGAAGTGGTTATTTCTTGGAAAGAGGAATAGAGTTGTCAGGGGATAGAGGAATGGCATCATTGTAGAAGTAGAGAGAGGATTGTAGGTGGCCCTGTTGGAGTCAGTATCCCCATTAATTAGTATTTCAAAAGATATGTTGATTGAGGACCAGAGCAGGGCATCTTCCATTATGTGCTTGCTGCTGGGATTCCTGGTGGAATATAGAGAGCAAATATTTTTATACATTTTTTATTGTTTATGTGAAGTATGGATCACAGGGTTTCAATGACAGAGATTGTGAAAAAGGTTTTGGATAGGGGATTATTTGTAACTTATTGGAGAATAGTACTGCAACAGTCCTTGGACTTTTCAAGAGATGGAAAATATGAAGGATGATGCGGTAAGCAGGGGGTGGTCAGAGCCAAGGTGTTGGGGATAGAATTTCATTATTTGACAAGGGAGCTTTAAGACACATTTCCGTCAGTATTAGAATTCCAGGGGTGGGCTGGTGGATCCGTGAGTGAAGTACTAAAATCTTTTTACATAAATTATGGATGTTTGGACTGAGCAGTTTGAGATACTTGGAATGATGATTTGAAAGTGTTGAAATATTGGGTGTTTATGGGAGAACTGGGATGGTGAGAGGGTTTGTGAGGGAAACTGGCCAGGCTAAAAATGGCCCATAAAGGAACCTAGTATAGCACTCGCCTATGACTCTAAGAATCTATAATAATATCTTGGACTTGGATAACAATCTTCATTTTGAATAAGTGGGGAAGAGAACAGAGAGTCTAATTAAATAACAGAACATAGTAAAATATATAAAATAGAGGGGGTAGTGTATTGTATTCATGTATGGATGAGGTGGAGGTGGTTTGAAATAAGAGTGTAGGTGGTGAGGTTGAATGGGGTGTTAGAAGATTGTGTTAAAAAGGTTAAGGGAGATAGAAAAGGCAGTGAGTGAGGTTCTAATATTTAAAGGATTGGCCAGTAGCAGATTTGGTGGGTGTGAAAGGAGGGTAAGACATTAGGATGACTAGATGAAGATGAAGAAAGCTATGAGGTATGAAGTGGAACATGATACTTCTGATACACAAAATTAGGATAACAGAAGAGTGAGACCTTATGAGGGCAATGCAAATATGAAGACATATTGATGTAAAAAACAGAAGATGTAGGGGTACAAAGGTTTAATTTAGGTAAGTGGCACTAGCAATAATAGTAAGAGTGAGGTAGTGGAGACAAAACAGCTAAGAAAGAAAACTGTAGGTGCAGAATATAATGAAAGCAAAACAAAGTGGGGAAAAAGCTGTAAGAGAGTGAAGTCTGTTATTCTAAAAGTGTATTAATTCTGGTTTAAGCACTTGGGCTTGAGGCCAGTTATTTTACATTAAGAGGGTTCGTGTTCTGCACTCTTGTGGGAGGAGAGGCTGGACTCTGTCCTTCTGAGCTGGGAATTTCTGGTTAAAGCTTATAGTGCCTGCATATTTGAACTGCTTCTTACTGAAATTGGTACACCTCGTTTGCTGTAGCATAGACTAGATCCAGACCTGCTGAATCTACCTTTGTTTGTATAACTTGAGCACTAATCCAGGCATTCTTTAAAGTATTCAGTTGTATTTATTACTGCTGGTAGTAACTTGATTAAAGTGTAGCTATCATTTCTAAGTCTTTTGGATTAAGCACTTGGGCTTCAGACCAGTTGTTTTACATTAGGAAGGTTTGTGGCCTGCACTGTGGTGGCAGGACAGGTAGCTTACATCCTTCTAAGTTAGGAATTGCTGATTGAGAGCTCAGTGTCTGTTATTCTAAAAGTGTATTAGTTCTGGTTTAAGCACTTGGGCTTCAGGCCAGTTATTTTACATTAAGAAGGATTGCGGTCTGCACTCTTGTGGGAGGAGAGGCTGGACTCTGCCCTTCTGAGCAGGGAATTTCTGGTTAAAGGCTTATAGTGCCTGCATATTCTAACTGTTTCTTACTGAAATTAGTACACCTTGTTTGCTGTAGCATAGACTAGATCCAGGCCTGCTGAATCTAGCTTTATTTGTATGCTTGTTGTTTGTTTATTTCCCTGAAACGCTAATTCCACCTAAAATGCGGCCTTTTAGCACTTCTGTGGATCCCTAGTGATATCTGCATTGCTTACTGTACTTATTTCCTTGTTTCACTTGTAAGAAAGTTACTGTTTATCGTTTTTGCATTTAAGTTACCTGTAACACATTGCATTTAAGTTACCTGGCACTTGCTCACTAAAGCAATTATATAAGTCAGCTCTAAAAGAATTAAAAGCACTACACCCTCACAAACTCCCGTTGAGTACCTTGTTCCCCATTGGCCCTTTTTTTCAATTATAAAGGAATTCCCAATACTATTCTAGCATGTCCAAAGGTCAGTTGTCAATCTCCTCTCCGGTCCAGCAGGTGAATCTGGGAATCTTGAGGCAATGTTACAACTGCCTCATGTACACAGACAACCCTCTCCTCCTCCCAGCAAATTCCAACACATGTGAGAGATGCAACCATATAGCCAAACTGGAGGCTAAGCTCTATCAACTCAGTACTGGCGTAACCAGTCAGGAGGAGAAGGAAACCACACTCACTACAATTCCAGTCTTACATAGACCTACCACGACAACAAACCAAACACTTAAACACACAAAAACATACTCGGAGGCTCTAAATAAAAATCTGCCTAAACAGCAGAGACCTCCAAAGCAGACACCCAAGCAACCGCTACCCCAAAACAAAACACGTGCAACACATAACTCACAAAGCCAGTGTGCCGAACAGTCACAGCCCTTAAGGCTAAACAACACACCTGATACACTTGTAATAGGTGACTCTATCATCTGGCACACTGACGTCCCGCTCACCAGGCTGAACAAGGAGAGGGTCACGGTGAGCTGCCTGTCGGGCGCTAGGATCCGCCACATAACACAAGCACTCAGGTCACTCCAAGGCAAGTACTAATATGACTCAGTCATTGTCCATGCTGGTGTGAATGACCTGAGACGTACCTCCCTGGACTACATGAAAAGAGACATAGAGGAGCTCTCTGAGCATGTAGCCCAGGCCAGTATGACCCTGACCTTGAGTAGCATCTTACCCTCACCAAGAATGATGCCACAATATGAAGACAAGATGATCAATTTCAACAATTGGCTTAAGTGTTGGTGTCATTCAAAGGGGATCCAATGCCTGTCAGCCTGGGATGACATGCTCGACAAGCCACGATGCTTCGCTAGGGACGGCTTGCACCTGTCACCCCTGGGCTTTCGGATATTGGCAAAGGCTCTTGCTACCCCCATAGTGCCTTTTTTAGGCAAGGCTCAAAAGACAAACCCACCTCCATAGGTATCACAAGGGATAAGAAACTAAGAGTAATGCTACTCAACGCCAGAAGTCTAAACCTCAAGATGCATGCACTCGAAACTCTCCTTAGCATGGAGAACATCGATATCTGTGCAAGGCTCCCGAGAGCACCCCAGCACTACCAGGTTATACCTCATACCATGCTTTTTGGCCCCAAAACTTGGACCGAACCACAAAAGGAGGGGGAGTATCAATATTCGTCAAAGATACCCACACCTCCAGGTTGGTGGCACAGCACGAAACATCAGAGACTATCCATGTGCAACTAACTGTGGGTAAAACTGCCTTCCAGTTTATAGCCTGCTACAGACCACCCTCCCAAACACAGGAACCCCACTTGGCCTTCCTGAGAATACTGGAAAATATGAAGGTCTCTCCAAACACCATTATATTGGGTGACTTCAACTATCCAAACATAGACTGGGAGCATTACTCTAGCTCCAACACCCTAGCCCAAAGGTTCCTAGAATTTATAAACTCAAATGCTATGGAACAACTTGTTACCACTCCCACAATAGGGGAAAACATACTGGACCTGATCATCACCAACATGGGGACACTATGCTCCAGACCAGAAGTGTATCCCTCACTGGTAAGATCAGACCATAAACTAATCTCACTGGATATTCACATCCCGACCCCACCCCCTGCCCAGAAAACCACAGTGAAAAACTTCTCTAAAGCAAATTTCACATGCCTGAAAACCGAGGCGAAATCCTTCAAAGCCCCCGGGCCTGTGGAAAATACGGCCCAGACCGCAGAATCCTTTATAAACGCATTCTATGAACACCTTCAGGAATGCATGGATCATGCAATCCCAAATAAAACCAAGACCCAATCCTCCAAAGGCAGACGTCCTGTCTGGTGGACCCCAGCCATAAACAAACTATACAATAGAAGGAGGAAGCTACTACATGATAGAGCAAAATCCCAAAAAGGGAAGGCATCTCTGATCAGTATTAGCAAAAAACTACGGGCACTCATAAAATCGTCTAAGGCCAGCTTCGAGAAAAATTGCACAGGACACTAAGGATAATCACAAGGCTTTCTTTAGTTATGTTAGGAACCTGGGTGGGAATTCCCAGATATGCTCAGAATTAGTCCAAAATGACAACAAATACACCAAGCCCACAGACATTGCCAACATCCTAGCTGACAGGTTCAGTGCAAACTTCTCCCCCCCCCCCACCAAAAGGGCAAATATCTATCCCAACAGAGTACTGTTCCCCTGACATCTCAGATGCTCAGGTAAGAGCCGCCTCTCCAAAGCAAAAACACAGCATCAATGGGACCAGATGGTGTCCCGGCTGCGTCCTACATGAACTCCAAGAAGAGCTAAACCCAAACATAAAACTACTGTTCAATCTTAGCCTTACTACAGGATTTGTACCCAAAGAGTGGCGTACAGCAACAGTGGTCCCTCTCCACAAAGGTGGTGCCTCAACGGATCCTGGAAACTATCGCCCATAAGCCTGACTAGCTTGGTCTGCAAAGCTATGGAAAGGATCATCATGGACCTCATAAATAAAGATATTGGGGACCTACAGACACTGGATCCTACCCAGTTTGGCTTTGTTAAGGGCAGATCCTGCCTCTTAAACCTGGTCGATTTCTTTGAAACAGTCACCAAGGCCATTGACGAGGGGAAGGTGGTCCACACAGACTACCTGGACCTCGCAAAAGCCTTCGATACAATACCCCACTCAGGCATTATAGATAAGCTCACCAGCTTAAATATAAACCCCTATGTCACTAGATGGGCTGCAAACTGGCTCAAGGACAGAACCCACATGGTTAGAATTGCTGGAGCCATGTCAGACTCCAAACCAGTTACAAGTGGCATCCCACAAGGCTCAGTCCTGGGACCTCTCTTGTTCGGTATATATTTCTCGGTACAGGCCAACACGGAAGGACTGTGGCTGACCAAGTTCGCAGATGACTGCAAACTGGGCGCCATAATCAACTCTCCAGCCGACACAAGCATCCTCCAAAAGAGCCTCATAGAAACAGACAACTGGTGCCAGAGCCATGGCCTCAAGCTAAACACCAAAAAGTGTATAGTCATCCCCTTTGGCAAAAACAAAGTGCCCACAAATTACCACATAGGTGGTAATCCATTAAGTACAGAAGAAGTTATTAGGGACCTGGGGACCCAAGTTGATAGCAATCTCTCATTTGACAACCACGTGGCCAAAGTGGTTAGAAAAACATTTTATATAGCCCACCTAATCATGAAGGGATTCACATCTAGATCAGGGGAGATCATCGTACCTCTTTACTCATCCCTCATCAGGCCCATAATTGAGTACAATGCCCCTTTTAGGATGTACCTTACCAGACACCTGCAGCAACTGGAAAGACCCCAAAAGTACCTCACCAAGAGGATCAAAGGGCTCAAACAGATGCCATATGCTGCCCGGTTAAAGAAACTCCAGCTCTACTCAGTGGCATACCGCCTGCTCAGAGGCGATCTGTGCCTGACGTATAAAGCCATGTCCAACCCAGAATTAATGGACATGCTGCACCTCAGAAAATCCAAATCCCATCAAGCTACGCGCTCGAGAGACTTGAACCTCAGCACTGAAATAAATAGGACATGCTGGAGGGACAGATTCATAACCCAGAGGCTCCCTTCACTCTGGAATAAAATCCCAGTCCAGGTTAGGCAGAGTCCCACATTGACTCTCTTCAAGAGGAATCTTGATGAGTGGATGGGAGATCGTAGGTTTACCCCAGCTATCACTTCTGTGTCACTGTTAGACAGAGGCACAGTATACTAACCTCAAAAAAGGCATAGCAAAATTAATTTAAAATGGGTGGCGAAAGCCAAACACACTCTGGCTAGGCTTATAAATGCCCTAGGGCAGATAGCCTAGTATGAACCTATGAACCTATGAACCTATAGACTCAGTGGTAGAGGGAGTTATTTAGACATCACATGCTCATAGTACAGTACAAGCTTATTCCACATTCAGCAATAAAAAGATAAGAGAAACCAAAGCAAATGATCTGCTTCTAAAATTGCCTTATTTTCCTCTTGTACCTTGCTTATCGAGTTCAGAACAGTAGCAGGTATGAACAGTTTTTGCATTAAGATATGTCTAATTATTATGACTGTGAAGACACTATTTCTTGCAGGTTCATAAGTGGGAGCCAATATCAGACTTGACTAGTAGGGTTTAGCACAGAGCAAATTCCAGTAGGGATATCAAGGAGAAGAGACTATTTCATAAATAAAATTAAACAATAGCATGGGCAGCCTTAACCACTTTTGCTGGAACATCTTATATGTATCTTATATGAGAAACTACAGTAACTGCAATTACAACAATTGTATCAAGGAAGAGACACTGTCAACCAATAAATAACAACAGGACAGTATGTACCTTTAATTGAGGGATTTAAATGTTTGGGAAATCATGACAGCAGAAAACCAGATCATTATGGCACCTAGTGTGCCTGTTTCTCTAAGTGTACAGCACTTGCTAAAGTATGGGTCTGATTCTGTTTGACTGTTTTTTTCTGAAAAACATGGGTTCCCTATCACATCATTAATAAGGAGTTTAAATTGAGGGGAAACCACTGCAACAACTGACCAGGTGACAACAGCACCAAGATGCATATTTTCTGAATGTAATTGAAATATAGTCAATGCAGTAGAAAGTATAATTATGTGGGATAGAGCAATCATTACAAATGAGTCATCATTATAAATGTATTTGTCAATCACTTTGTAAAGGAATTACAGAGAAAAATAAATACATTTTCGGAGATTTTATATATATATATATATATATATATATATATATATATATATATATATATATATATTAATATATGTGCACAAACACACACACACACACAAATATATATATATATATATATATATATATATATATATATATATATATATATATATAGATATATGATATATATAGATATAGATAGATACACACACACACACACACACACACACACATTCAGTAGACCAAAATTACACTTAATTGAAACTTACTTACTGAGATGACATCATCAAGCTTTATAAACCGAAGCTTCACATTACCAAATTATTTTAACAGGGAATGGAGGCCTTTGCCAACATTCAATGTAAAAACACAATGCAGTATGTCAAATGCACCAAGGTGAAAGGCTGTGCCCCTCACCCACCCCCTAATTAAATATACCAACTCTGGGATCTCAGTACTGTGGGGAAAAGGACAAATTTCCCCATGTTGGACAAGTGCCTCCATCATTCCCTGTAAAGAATGCGGTAATGAAAGCTTTGGTTTATTCACACTTCGATGATGTTCCCCCAGATTTACTATTCCTCTATGCAGGACTAGCTTAGTCCTGCATGGAGGCGGCTGTTTAGGAGCAGGATGGCAGTGCACCATGCATAGTAATGAAGCATGCTGCCTGAGCTCCTAGTCTTACACAGAGCGTGTAAGAGTGCAGGGGGCATGTCTGAGAACAGAACCCTCAGAATATACACGCTCCCGCAATGAAGAACAGCAGAAAGGGGTAAGAAATAAGTGAGACCGCTCATAGGTGTCCGCATATCCCCACCAACAGTCCCCCTTGTGTACAACAGCAAAAATATACATACATAAAATGAACAAACCCGCTTTTTTTTTTTTAAATCCCATTAAAGCTAACTGTAGGTGTGCAGGTGTGCCCACCACTTAGCTACGGTTAATGCAGCTTAAATGACTGAAGAGGATAACAAGGAAGATATATGCAAATGAAGCAGCATAGCAATAGTGTAGTGGGCAAAGCATTAACCTTACTAGCAGGCATTCCCAGTTCAAGTCCCATTGCAGCATAGCCATGCCAAAGCTTGTTATGACTAATATTTATGTTGCATAAGCCACTAAATAACATATTTTTATGAACTGGAGTACTGCAGTAAATGCACATGTGAGGTGTCAGTATCAGAATGAATAAAGCACTAGTAAGCACGCTTAAGCACCAGTAAGCAGTAGTAAGCATATTTAAACACTAGTAAGCGAGCTTAAGCCAGTTTGCACGGCAGTAAGTAATGTCTACACTGGTTAAGCAATTCTGAAGCTAACTCTCTATTAGCAGATGTAACAGCAGGTTAGCAGTGCATACCGTCATGAAAAACACACACAAACCCACTTACAAATGCTCAAAGTGCCTTAATCACTCTGTATCCAATGGCCCTTGTTCTAGCCATCAACAAAATAAACAGCCATGCAGGTCTTGATCCCAGGACCCTATACACCATAGTCACAGTAGTTAACCACCAAGACATCACAAAAGTACAGACAAATGAAGTATCAGCAAATAAGGCTTCACCATAATAAAACCAAACTGAACCTGTGAAAGGAATCAGTATACAGACATATGTGTCATAACCCACTACATAACATAAATATGTGAACCGGAGTACAGCAGTAAGGCCAGAAATCAGCTGTAATTGTAATAGAGTGTTGTAGTCCCCAATTAAACACAAGGACCCCATACAGTGTATGTACACATGAATCATGGATACCAGGCATACATATCAGGTGTAATGAATAAATAACTCAATGCCAAAAAGGAATTATAATGCAAAGTTTAATGTAAGCAATGCTAAGCATTGCACAGGCTAGCCTAGGAGGTGTAAGCAATGTGTAGGCCAGCTAACTCACTGTGCCCAGTGTTATACCCCTTGAAACAATGCCAACCCTAGAGAAGCAGGTTTGCCTATAGCCTAGCCTTTTCAAAACTGGCCAATCACGGAAAAGTGTGGGAAACCGGCTCTACTTAAAGCCAAGAGGCAGGAATACATCTCATAACTGGTTGTAGCTTCCCCTTGCAGGCACAATGGCAGTAAGGGGAGAAGGTGTGTGCTTTTGGGCACAGTGCTGGTGCATCCAGGAGTCCAGAGTCATGGCAGGACTCCTTGTCAAAGACCATGATCAGAGACTGCTGCAGGGCTAGTGCAAGGGCTCCCAATATAAGGCGGAGGCCTGGGACCGTCTCGCCCGTGACCTCACCAGTGCCACGGGCACACCCCAATCTGTTGAGCAGGTCAAGCATTACTATGCCGACCTGAAGCGTTGTAAGGGGGAACTCTTGGAGGAGTGGATCCAAGAGGCTAGAGCTGCAGGGGATGTACCAGTTGTAAGTAAGTATCACCCCAGTATGTGTGTAATAATTGCCAGGTCAGGTATATCATGGATAGGTATGGCTAAATATTCCTCTTATGTCCCTCACAGCTGCAATGGTGTGTGCCACAAACACCTCAGTCGCCTGGAGAGGTTGCAATGTGAGGCAGGTCAGTAATACTCATGCATTTACTGTCATAGGAAATAAAACTAAAAGTGTAGTACATTACTTGCCTGTATAAAGCCTGTATTGTTCAAGGCAAGTACTGCATGCACTAGAGAATAAGGCAGGAAGAGTCTCATATCGTTTGTATGTTAATAAAAGTGTAATAGCCTGACAATAAAGGTCTAACTGCTGGACTGAATGTGCATACTCTGGTAGCACATGGCAATGTAGATTTGCAATCATGTAATAGTACTGTTGTATTAACCTCTGTTACCCACACCTTGCACCATAAATTGAATGTGTAGGAATGCCTGTATATGACAGGTGTTATCCCCAGAGGCCATTTAGTATAACTGAGAGACACATAGACAGTAAACAGGAAAAATGCAGGCACCAAAATATGAATAGCACATGCAACTGAGATGTGATATGTTGTTTTTTTAGCACACACAGCCATGGTTCGAATCCTGCCAGTGGTAGTAGTCTGCATACAGAATAGTACCCCACAACTGTACAGATATGTCCAGAATGTCCAGTAAAGTGGGCCATATCTGTTGCTTATCAACCTGTCCCCATGGGAAATCAGTGGGATGATCCCAGATGTATAGGCAACAAACAGGAAATACAACTGATTGACACACATATATGAGAACAAAGCTGGCACACTAGCAACTCCCCAATACCTTATGAGACTAAGAAGCCACGTATATCCCATTTACACCCCAACTTGTCAAGCTGTGGTCAGAGTGTGTATAGTAACAGAGTGAGATGTATGCGCATAATAGTAATATGGAATCTGGTACTGTGTGTGGGAACATTCAGGTAGTGCTAATAAACATTTCTCCCAAAGGTCTGTCAGATACCAACACTGTGCCCAGAAATACAAGAATGATACCCAGTACTGGTACTGTTTACATTGGCATTGTATGGCATTGCGACTGATGCAGTTGCTCTCAATAATGAGGTATTACACATCACTGTCACCCACACTGTCCTACAACATATAACTGTCTAGGAAATCTGTATAAGAGTGTTATAATACAAGGTAAGAATGCAAAAGCACAGGGGATTAATAAGACAGAAAGCAGATAGGAACTATACAGCAATACAGTGTTTAAGTTGTAGCAGACACAGCCATGGTCTGAATCCTGGGAGTGGAAGAAGGCTGCATACAGAATCATACCCCGCAACTGTACAGATGAGGCCAGAATGTCTAGTATATAGGCCCATAACTGCTGACTGTCCCCCTGGTAAGTCTGTGGGATGATCCCAGATGTTTAGGCAGCAAACAGAGAATACAAATGATTATAAAACTTCTATGAGAACAAACTTGTCACAGTAGCAACCCCCAAAACTGTTAGGAGAGTAATATTTCGAGTATGTCCTATCTACACTCCCATGTTGTCAAGCTGTGACCAGAGTGTGTACAGTAACAGAGTGAGACGTATGTGCATAATACTAATGTGTAATCTGGAAGTTTGTGTGGCAACAGTCAGGTAGTGCTAACAAACATTGCTCCCCACAGGTACGCCGGATACCAACACTGTGCTGAGAAATAAAGACCATTATAATCTGTACTGGTACTGTTCACTCTCATATTGTAGGGAATTGTGAGTGCTGCAGTTTCTCTGAATAATAAAGTATCACTGATCACTGTCACCCACACTGTGCTACATAATATAACTGTGTACGAAAGCATGTATATGCGTGTGTTAGGTCACTAAAGGTGGAAGAGGGCAATATTCTAGATGTGTCCCGGCACACCAGGATGTGGTCAACACATGGCCAGAGTCTGTGCAGAAAGAGTTGGATAGCTATGTGCACAACATCAACCCGGCATCTGAGAGTATGTGTAGAAACAGTTAGTGTTAACAAACATTCCCTCCACAGGTATACCAGGTAAGAGGTGTATACTGCAGGTAAAACCAGTTCATGTGTAATGATGACAGCCATATCACTGTCCAAACTAAGGCTATAGGGTAGTGTAGCAAGACTTGTAAGGTACAGAAAACAGCACTGACTAGGAAAGTAATGTAGACTACAGGAATATACTAGCTGTTAATTGACATCTTTCTCTCCCCCCAACCATATCTCCAACAATAATCAACATACCCATCCCAACTGGTATGTAATGACACCTATGTTCTGATAATGTCCAATTGTTTGATAAATATTTTAATTGTTCCCATGCATGTGCTATATTGAATTATTCCAACATTGGTGGTATGGTGCCATCAATGTACCTGCATGCTGTTCTTATTACCAATGTGGTCCCATATATGCATGTGTTCTGTTTGCTATGCAACTGTTCTGTATCTGGTGTCTGGGTTAATGGGAATATCTATGCATGCTGTTATACCTAACCCTGGAATGTGTTGACTATTACTAACCCATATATGACGATGAAATCTAAACACTAAAGCATGCTTGGGAAGGCCGGTCCCAGTGGACCCAACTGTCCCACCCCAGCTAGCAGTGGCACCAGGCACCAGCATGTCTGGGGCCCAACCTGGGACCTCCCTGTCCGTTGTTCCTGCACCACCTTTGAGTGGAACCACCTCAGGGGATGGGGCTCACCCCTCCCCGGGAGCGGACGTGGACAGGCACCTGTTACCTGTTGCCAGGTCAGGGTCATGGTGCATAGAGAGAGAGATCAACCAGCAGCTTGGTGATCTTCTAAGCCAGCTCGAATGCCGCATGTCACAACTAGAGTGTCAATCTGGCTCTGCGACAGAGCCCCCAGCACAGCCACCATCAGGGCTGTGGATGTGCAGTGGTGACTGCCCATGGGTGGGGACCTCAGTCCCACTGTTTCCACTAGGGGACTCAAGGGTTTCCGATTTCTCAACACCCCTCCCCATTAAGATGTTTACCCCTCACATGTGTCATATACCACCCCTGTATGCATCTTGTTTGTCTTGTCTGTTAACCTACCCAACCTACCTCCCCAAATATACCTACTACCCCTTCCCAACATCCCACTCTAACCTGAGAAAAGAAGGGCGATCTGTTCCCACAAAAAAATCTCGCCCCATACATAGCTGTCCATTTTGCACACATGTCCACTGGACACATGTAATCCAGTCTAATTGGCATCACAACTTAATATTGTTGTCCTCACCCCCTCCCAGGGGTTTGAGTGTCCAGATCTACCTCCAAATTTAGTATTTATGCACAGATATTGCTGTAGAAGAAATGGGCAGCTATGGAGCTTCCCTACACCCTTCCTGTACATCCCTGGCTATTTCCCTACTGTCTTTCCCTCTTTGTGCCCCTTTTTTCACCACTTTCCTATCAACCCCTTTTCTTTTCTTTTAAAGAAATTAGTGCAGGGGTAAGCGGGAGTAAATACTTTTAAGCAGCAGTAAGCGGGTTTAAGCCTGTTTGTGCAGAGGTAAGCAATGCCTACGCTGGTTAAGCAATTTAGAAGCTAACTAAGTATACAAAACTGTAACCAGAAGTTAGCAGTGCTTACCTTTGTGCAAACCCATGCAAACATGGTTACAACTGCTCAAAAGTGCCTTAATCACTCTGTATCCAATGGCCCATGTTCTGCCCAGCAACAAAATAAACAGCCTCTGCAAGGACTGAACGCAGGACCCTGCACACCATAGACAAAGTGATTTACCACTAACCCATCTCAGATATACATAACATATCATCCAACCCAGTCATTCAACAGTACAAAGAATGCATTCCAACATGTAGATGTATGTGTGTGTGTGTGTGTGTGTGTGTGTGTGTGTGTGTGTGTGTGTGTGTGTGTGTGTGTGTGTAAATATATTTATATCTAAACAGATACAACATATCTATATATATATATATATATATATATATATATATATATATATATAAAATATATATGAACTATACATGCAAATGCCTACATCTATAGATATATATGTTTACATCTATATGTCTAAATATATACAGAAAGTTATATATATGTAAGCAGATATATATATATATATATATATATATATATATATATATATATATATATATATATTTCTGTAGATAACAATGGGAAAATAACTAAAACATATATGTCCACATGCACCGTTGATGTGGTTGAGAGGCCCCAAACAATATACGTCTTCTACGAATAGGTATACCCCCCCACAGCCAAAAATGTCCACCCTGCAAAACACTACCAAGTGTTGTAGATCCCATAACCAGGACCTGACATGACATAGGCATAAGATGTTAACAGTACTACGTCAGTATGATGTCAGGCTGGTATTGGTAACATATCATGCAGTACAGTCTGGCTCCCATAGGAAATGTACAATGTGGAAGCTAGCAACATACCCAGGATACATATACACAGACACATATATGCAGATACAGATATATATATATATATATATATATATATATATATATATATATATATATATATATATATATATATATATACACACACACACACACACACACACACACACATATATATAGATATATATGTGACTACACATACACACCCACAGATTTGTACAGTAAGATACATAAGTAGAAGGTGCACACAATATTGGACAGCCACTATGTCTACAGTTAACACCTTAACAACTGAACACTGTATGAGCCACCCATACAAATGACAATTGTCTGGAAAGGTTCACAAATGTTGCTGTTCAGGCCACGCCCTTCAAATAGTACAATAGTAAAGACAGACTGGGCCACAGGATACCAACCAATCAACAGTAGGTAATGCAAGTGTATAGATCATCAGACACTATCTACAGTCTGTACACAATCACTAGGTGGTAAAGACTTCAGTTGACACAATGGGATGTAACTGTTACATAACAAGGCATAACTGACACTATCACAAGCACACTGCCTAACAGAACAGTCTATATGGCAGGAGACAGTAGGCCTGCATTAACCAAATTTATGTAACTAATTTAAATATAGGTGAATTGTATGGTATTGTACATCCAGATACCATAAGACAGCTCACCCCTGATACCCCCACATTTTGTAACATCCTAGGTTATGTATGGTGCATCCCCTCCCCCAGACTCAATAATACAGGGCCATATACCACTGTTACATACACTGGCCTCTGGAGTGCATAAGGGCACACATGTTTTATGTAGGTGAAGCTCACACATATATGGCCCCAGCCCCACTATATGTGTGGAGGATACAACAGCAGTGGACTGACAGCAGGAATGGCAGCATGATATACTCACAGCCCACTACATAACAATCCCTGGCAGCATGTCATATGTGCAAAACTTGGTATGTAGGTGGAGGACAGTGGCTGCACCACAAGCCCATATGTGGAAAACTGTTCTCATACACTAAGCAAGTCACTGGTGTTACAAGATAGTCTGCAACACACCCTTAGTCAGGGATTTGAGGTTAGAAACATAAATGGATGTAGCCATGTACTGATAGCACTCAACACACACACTGCCAGTGAAATATCTGTCACAGGACCTGTGTGGTGGACAGACAAAACATGATAGGCACACCTCTGGCCATCAAGAGGATAGGCCCACAGTTAAGAGCTATGCAGACAGACTGCATTCCAAGGTAAACTAGTATGTACACACAAACCCTGTAACACCAGTACTATACAAAGCATAACACAACTCTACTCACACTCTGTCTGTAGTTCTGGAACCTCCTAGAAATATGTAGCTGGCCTGAGTGAGCAGGTTCTCCTGTAAGAGGTATTGCTACCTGCTGTCTGTAACACACACAGGAAGGATGTCCATCACACAGGAAAGAGAGGAGAGAGAGAGAGAGAGAGAGAGAGAGAATGAGAGAGAGAGAGAGAGAGAGAGAGAGAGAGAGAGAGGAAAAAAAAATCAAAAGGCATCTATGCAGCATTCATGAAGACATAATTTCGACAACAGGTATGTGAAGTATATATACATTTAATAGAATGTAGTACCTGGTCCATAATAATGGGATAGATGATGTGGAATGATTTATATGTGCCATCAGGTGTTGTTTTGATGATGTTCAACAGAACAACTGCTATGGACAATAGTTTCTGCCCCTGTGGGTAGTGGGCCATAGCCGTCAATTGTGCAGGTCAGCACTGACTGATAAGATGTAAGCCATTATAGTGTGTGTTGTGTAATGGGAAGTATGTATATTATGTGTCCAATAGCTTGGTGGTGGAAGTAATGCCATTATGATGGACACATGAGACCCATGGTCCACCACTGGCAGGATATTCAGGTTAATCTTTAATGTAACTTACATGAATGCCATAGGTGTGTAATAGGGTCCTAAATATACCCCCCTAATGCCAGGCTGTGTCCATATGTGGCACGTGTTTGTGTTGTAGCATGGCAGAACAGTGCAGCTGTGCAGGAAGGTGTTATGAGATTGTGGAACTGATGTCTGAATGCACCCCACATATAGGTATGCATATGTGTACATATGTCACATATATTATATATATATATATATATATATATATATATATATATATATATATATATATATATATATATATATATAATCATCATATATTTCCAGAAATATACAGATACCCATGTGTGGACAGATATATGTTCTCATATATACATCACATATATCTTCACATATATAGATATATACCTATATGCATGTCTACATATATACAAACACACACACAAACATATACATATACATATGTAAAGACATGTCTCCTATATTAATACCACAATTATGCGTGCTATGTGTGAGGCACCAGCACACCTAGCAATACACACAGATATCTACAGCTGGCAGTGTGTGCAACATGGACAGGTATGTCACATGTTAGTCGCTTGTTGGGACCACATTGCTCCCGTCTGTTTAAATATGGAATGTGAATATGGGGATGTATGGCAGGTATAGTTGTAGATGTGGTCAGGGTTGGTATATATAGAGGACAGTCTACAGGGGTGGTATGTGACACATGTGGTGGGTAAACACCCTGGATGGTGTATGTGGTCTGTTATGTGGACACCCCATGAGCCCCAACATGGGCACAATGGAAACAAGCCTCCCACACACTGCTACTCACAACAGCAGTCTACGTCCTGAAGGTGCCTGACCTGGAGGCTGAGCAGGAGGAACATGTTGGCTCTGTGAATGTGTACTGGGTGCCTCAGACTGATGTAGCACATCCCATATGTGTCTATGGAGCCCAGTATGGAACAGACCCTAGTCCTGGCCTCAGGGGACAGGAACATGTCTGTGTGTGTCTCGGGGGGGGCAACATTCCTGTGTACTGGGTGCCTCAGACTGATGTAGCACATCCCATATGTGTCTATGGAGCCCAGTATGGAACAGACCCTAGTCCTGGCCTCAGGGGACAGGAACATGTCTGTGTGTGTCCCGGGGGGGGCAACATTCCCTCGGTTGGTTCCACATGATGGTATTGCTGGACCAGTACATGAGGAGGCCCCAGGTTGGGACACACATGTGATGTGGCCAGGTATCATGGGCAGATGGGTTTGGAGAGGTCATTCTTCTGGCCAATAGAACATATACATTTTATTGTGTCACTGTTATAGAACATATGCTGGTAGTAATAGTTTACACAATTGCAGAACATGTCCAACAGCATGCATAGATATCCCCAATAACACAGAATGTCAGATGTGCAGCAATCCCAAAGCAGCCATACCACTGGCATCTATGGAACCATAGTGGTCCTGACAATGGCATGCAGGCGAATAGTCTGTAACAGGCCAGCTATTATAGTGTCCACAAAGGGGACATGGCTACAATCACATAGCAGAAAGTGTGGTATAATACAGTATCTGTCGCACTGGTAGGTAAGCTGTAGCCATACCCAATGAGCTGTGTGTACAGTTTGTTGAAGCTGATATAGTGGGGGGAGGTGACAGAGATGTGTATTACGAACTGTGGAAACCTTGCTGTATATGTTGCTTGACCCGTTTCCATCTTTATATCTTCCAGCCAAGATGTCACATGCACAGTTGCCCACCTATTCATAAGTGAAGAATGATGTTGTGATTTCACACCTGATCCAGCACTACCCAGTGCTGTTTGGCAGGGCTGCCCATGAGCAGCAGGAGTGGACCGCCCTGTGGAACGACCTAGTCCACAGGGTCAATGATGTTGGGCGGCACAACCGCAGTTATGAGCAGGTCCGGCATCATTGTACTGACCTGCTTCGCAATGCCCGTCATTGTGCTGCTGCAGCCTGGGGGGATCACCTCGCCACAGGGGGGAGGCCATGCCATCCATCCCCCCCTGACATGTATGGAGGAGCTCCTGGCCAGCCTTGTGGCACCTGCCCATCTGGCCAGCCGTCAACCGCTGGGCACCTTCGTGGAGGTGGGTGTCACCCACACACCAGCCGAGGAGCATGCAGGTAAGGACATAGGGCACATCAGTAGACCACTGTTGTGTATACATCCGCATTGCTACAGGTAGATCATGCATATCTGACATATCATAGATATATTTTGTTGCTGCATTGTAGTGATAACCAGATGTCCAGATATGGTAGTATTGTGGGAATGTACCGTTGATGTATTGTAATACTGCACCCACCCTGTAGCACTGCCACAGGTGTGGCCACTGACATTGCATCTCTCACCTTCTTATGTAAGTCCCTCCGGGATACCACCAAGGTAGCAGCCTGTAGCTGGTGATTATGTTTTATGTAGATGCTTGCCAACACACCAGGCATGTAATGGTGATGGTATATTCCATGCACACATCTAACACACATACCCTGAAAGCATGCTGTACATGTGCATGTATTGTTGCTGAGAAATGCATGGTCTCACAGGGGTGACCATGATGGGGTATTGGAAGGGTATGTCAGACACCTGTATGATAACTAACATCCTGTCATTGCGGAATGTGTCCATAGGTAGTAACATACTGGTGGTAGACATGGCCTACAGTAGGGACATATTCAGAACAACACCCATATACAGTCCAACACCAGTGTATATACCTGTAGGACAATAGCAACTACTGCAGAGATACACTATGGCATAAGGCATTACAGTAGTCCACATTATCAGCTGGGTCTAGGCTGCAACATGTGGTGTTCAGTGTATGGGACACTGCAAAGTGACACACGTGTTGAACTTACTTGTCATGCATCTGCATAAAGGCTGAAGGAGGGAGGAGGTTTCTGAGTGACACACCAGTGCACTGCAGCAAGGATCCTAAAGATGCTAGGAATGGCTCTATCTGCACATAGTCAGGTTCAGGACCTGTGCCAGCCGTAACCCTACCCACACAGCAATAGTGACACCAGTGTGTGAACACCATGGAATGTGCACATTAGTAGACTTTGCAATCATGCAGAATAGGGGGACATGTGTAGGGCAGACTGAACATACACTGGCACATGCAGATGGCCCACACTTGTATACCCCTGCCAGGAGTAGTGACTGCTGTAGTACACACAACAAGAGGTGCGATAAACCATCATGATAAGGGTGTGCACACATATGCCCACACGGTGTGTATGCATTGTGGTCAGCAGCCGCACACCTAACACAGTCTGTAGACACTGCATGTGAAAGTACAGGACATATGTCACATATCAGGCTCATGTACTGCTAAGATATGCAGTGATGTGGTCCCATGGCAGATCAAGGATGTGTGTGTCAAATCAATAAAGGTTTGTATACCCCCCATAGCCATGGTATGCTCTGATGGTTGCCAGTGTAAAAGTATTGGATTGGTCATACATGGTCTGTTGATGTTGACAGCTGTAAATCAGGCATCAGGCATTCACCAATGACAACTGCCCACATATCATCTCAGGTATGTATTGCTGAAAAACATAGAGGCTATGAGCAGTAAAGCTGACATAACTGACACAGTGCTACACATTCCGCAATGGGTTGTACACTTGTGAGTTGTGGTGCACAGTACATGGCATGGTGCAGATCAGGTACACAGCAATACTGTGTACGTGGGTGCAGTGGTATCCATGGGAAGGGGCATCACCTAGTGACACAGCACATGCATCATACACATGTATACAGTTGCTAGAATGGACTGACTATAGCTGAACTGCATGCTGTTCTATACCATATGTTCTGCATGTTGACAGATGTGTAGTAGGAGGACTGTGTGTACTATCATTGTGCAACATCACCTGTGTTAGTGTGTGTGTGTGTGTGTGTGTGTGTGTGTGTGTGTGTGTGTGTGTGTGTGTGTGTGTGTGTGTGTGTGTGTGTGTGTCCTGGTGGTTAGTTAGTTTGTCTGCAGGGTCACTCTGGTGAAGTGGAGGGAGGTAGATGCATGTAGGATGCGTATGTACATGTGTGTGTTTGTGTGGGTGGCCATGTATGCACATGTGAGATTGTGGGGTGTTTATACAGCTGTACCTCCCTTTGGGACTGTGTAGTGCATGAACATGGACTGCCACATTACTCACCAGGAATACCTGTCATGTGTGTAATCACAGAACAGCAAATAGTATAATATGGTCTGTAGCATGGAACAGGCATCCAGAGGGAAGGTAGACACCAGGTACACCCATAATATTGCAGTCAGCAGAGAGGTCATCTACAACCCACGTATGCAGCACTACAGATGCATTTGGGAAGTACTAATAAACACCAGGGAGTGTATCCAAATATTACAGTTGTCACATGATAGGCTGAAAGAGCAGCATATCAGGCATGTACTGAGCATTACATACACATGATACACCAGTGTGTGAGATATTATGGATACAACATAGTAGCCCACACATATTGGGACCATGCACATCATGTCCAGGCATACAGAGGGTGCATACCAAATGACAGCAGTGAGGCCATGTAACACCACTACACACAGGTCAGGCAGTTAAAGTAGCAGCAGGCCTTGTGTTGTGGCTGCTTGTGTGGGCATTTAGAGGACTGAGATGTTAATGAGTGGTATCAATGTGTATAGGTTCACAAGTGTGATGCAGGATGGGGTAACACATGGACATATACATGGGACTGTCTGTAAAGCCATGGACAGGTAGGTATTACAGACGTGTGTGTGTGTGTGTGTGTGTGTGTGTGTGTGTGTGTGTGTGTGTGTGTGTGTGTGTGTGTGTGTGTGTGTGTGTGTGTGTGTGTGTGTGTGTGTGTGTGTGTGTGTGTGTGTGTGTGTGTGTGTGCGTGTGTATGCTGTTAGGCAATGCTGTACAGGTTTTAAAGCGTGTTTATTGTTTTCCCCCACAGGTGGCGAGGTGGGTCAGGGTCCCTCCTGCATGCAATCTGATGTTAATGTCCATATAGACACCGAAGATGATGATAGTACAGTTGAGGCACAGGTGGGGTTGTCAGGGGCTGACACTGTACAAACATTTGACATCCATCTTCTAGCCACCCCAAGCCCGCACACAGTTTCAGTGCCTACACATAACCCATCACCTGTGGCCATAGTTGAGGAACAGCTGGCATTTAATGGCAGTGCACAGGGAAGTGTGGTAACCATGCCTACTGTGTTTGGTCACAGCAGGCATAACCAGATGACCAGCAGGGCACCACATAGGTGGATTGCCCATGGTGCTCATGGTAGGGCCACTGGACATCATGCTCCTGGCATAGGTGACATAGCTGGTACCAGCTGGTGCATGTTTCAGGCTGTCATGGCAGCGCAGGCACATATGGAACATTACACCAGACAGGGCCTGAGGCTGCAGAGGACTGCTCCCGCATCTGTAAGCGACAACCTCCGTGAACTGTCGGGTGCCATCCGTGCATATACCAAGCTCACAGATAGACGGCATGGTGAGATGATGGCCCTCATCTGCCATGGTATGTCCATGCTTCAACGTGTGGTGGGAATGCGCTGATGCCCACGTGGACATGGGCCAGCAACACCAACAGCTGGCAGTCAATGTGGACATGTAGGACACCAAGGGGCTCCTGTAGTGGCAGTAGCAGCCCTGGCAGTGCAGAGGGTGTGTCGTCCACACCACATCACAGCAGGCCTCATGTGCATGGTCCTGGCCAGTCCCATGAGGGATCTGGTACCAGCGGACAATTGTCATCAACAGGTGAGAGTAGCACATTGAGGCCTGTACCTGGACATGCTCTTGGAACCCTTGGCAGGCACAGTCCACATATCTGTGGCCGGAGGCAGTGAACTGCACAACCTGCCAGGTATGGTCTGCAGCTGTCCATAAACACCTGTGTAGGGCAGCCACATGGCAGAACTGTGTGCATGCATACCACCACACTATGCAAACACACCTAGGGCAACCCCATACCTACACACACCACATCTCTTCACCCAGCTCTTCACAGTACACTCCTCACCCACACACATGGTGTCAAATGTATGGCCCACCCTCATCCTCTGGCAAACCAACATCACACCCTGTGCATATGTTGATACCTGTTCCACATCCCTGTCATCCATACCATCAATGCAAGGACAGGCTGATATAATTCTGATGCACACATTGACTGTACTACAGTGTACCACAGTACTGCAGTGTAACATGTGGTATGGAGTAGAGTGTAATCCATATGTGGCAGGATGTGTAGCCATCCAGCAAAGATGCCTTATAGCTGTTAGTAACACTGGTTGGATGTGGTCTCTATAATGTTATCCATTTGTGTTGTAGGTGTACATGTGTCAGCACTAGGGTGCCCTGTGCATATGATGATATCTGTGCCACATCCCTGTCAACCATACCATCAATGCAGGGACAGGCTGATATGGTTCTGATGCACATGGTGACTGTACTACAGTGTACCACAGTACTGCAGTGTAGCATGTTGTAGGGAGTAGATTGTAATGCATATATGGCAGGTAGTGTAGCTGTCCAGCAATGATGCATTATAGCTGTTAGTAACACTGGCTGATTGCAGTCTCTATAATGTTATCCATTTGTGTTGTAGGTGTACATATGTCAGCATAAGGATGGCCTGCAGTAATATTCCACAATGGGGTATGTCACTGTAATGACACCATGGCTGTGACATATCTGGGGTAAAGTTGAACACATGTCACAGGTTACTAAATCGGTTATTGCCTGTGCCACATGGATGGGTGGCCCACTGAAGCATGTATACCCTGCAATCTGATGTAGACCCATCCACATACACTCACACTGTTACTTGGCAACACTGGGACTAGACCCCAACCTAGCTATGTAGTGATACTGATGTGTGTGGCTTACATTGCACACACCACACAGCATTTAGGGTGAGGTGTGTCCCAGGTTACATGTTACATGCAGAACATTCCCAGACATGAAGAGCATGGTAATGGGGGATGTGATGGGTGTATTTGGACAATTCGTAGTGTGACATACCGTCATATACACATTTACAGACACATAACAGCCAGACACACATCCAAGATACCAGGGCCTATCACTGCCAACTAACCTGACCATGTGTCCAATGTGTTACAGGTAGGCTGCCCATATCACATGCATAACTTGCTTGGATTGTGGTAACAGTTACCTGTATGGTTGATTGTGACAGTGGTAACCATAACGTGGTACATGGGACATACACCGGGTATACCTTGGTGTAATGACAGTGTACACAACACCCACATCCCGCAGTGGATATTGTACTCCCTGAAACCCATGATGACACTCTGCCATACCCACCATCACACATTGGCTGCGACTGCGGTACAACCCATAGTATACCCAACAGTAGTACTACAGAGATATGCATCTCATGCAGATACCACACACGTAGTAGGGTGCTGCATTGTCATGTCTCACCTATGGGGAGCAATAATACTATTTTTACAACTGTGTGGCAATGGGTATTGTAATAGGAGAATGTGGCCTTGGAATGCTGTACCCTACAGATATATGGACATACACACCTACACACACATGCCAGAACACAAAGGGTATCCCGTGCCTATCACCCCATTTGTAAAACACTGTTGTGCTGGTACTGCAAGGCTCTTGTAGCTGGTATGGGGGGGAGCTTAACAGGGTGCATGTAATGTTCGATACAGCAGCAGCCACAACTGACTATGGCAATGGGTGTTGGGTTGGTTGTGAAGGCCCTCATGGAATTCCCAAGTACAGATATGCTAACGTCTATACTCAGTCATGCACACATACACATGTGTCAGTACAGGAGTAAATCCCTGCAGGTGGTCATAGCTGTGTACCTAGATATTGTCCAAGGGGAGACGGGTTGTGTAGGGGTGTTGTGTACAGTGTTGTCCTGCCACCTTCCAGGTGGCAGTGGGCATCTATTAACAGACACTATGGTTGTGACCCTCAGGGTGTGAATGACATGCATCAACCAATCCTCCAGGTGCCTCCTGCACATGGCCACTGAGGTGATCAAGCTGACATGCATGCAACATGCATTACAAAACATGTTTATTGTCTGTGATGGTGACCTGTACCCAAGTATGTTCGGTTGAATGTGATAGTGTAGTAGAGGTACCTGTGGCATGTGGTGCATGCAGGGTTATATCTCCTATATGTGCCACTTCTTACACAGCTGGGCAGACATGTCAGTGTCAATCAAGCTTAGGTTGCCTGTATATATCCCTGATGGATACCTGCCATCTGCACATCTGTAAAGGGACTGCCATTCATCAGCTTGGCAAGTAGCTATGCAGTAGCATGAGTGTGTTGACAGATAGACATCTGACAACAATATGTATGCCATAACTACATGTAAGAAGCCCTCACTAACATGTGCTGTACAGACGGTAGTCTACAGTTACATTCACATGACGGATCATTACTCAGTAAGGGGTATATACTGTGACACAGCTCGCACACCACGGATACAACAGGGAGGTCTCAGAGTCCAGCTATGTCTGCAGGTGTGCCTGTTGTCAGTACTACATTTAGCACTCTGCTCTTGCCTGAGTAAGCACTGCCAACAGTAGTACTGCCATGATACACTACATGCCAGTGTGACAGCACCCTGGGTTAATACCCCTGTATGTAACACATTACATGGATAACAGTGCTGTACAGGCCTCATATATGTCTGTGTCCCCCACATGACACTCACACCCCTTGCCATTGTAATGACAGCACATAGGCACATGTATTGCACATGGCATTACATATACTTATTATAGATGTCATTATCAGACTGGGTGGTGTGACCTGGTATCCAGGGCTAAGCCATGGTTAGCACGTCTCAACATTGCTGCAATATGACAGCTGAGCTGATTTGCACACTGGTAAGCGAAGCCTACACTGTGTAAGCACCTGTATGTTTACCCATAGCTTAGCACCGCTTAGTTTCATGCAAACCCATGCAAACCCACTTAAAGATGCTCAAAACTGCCTTAACGACTCTCTATCCGACAGCCCTTGTTCTACCCAGCAACAAAATTAACAGCCCTAGCAGGTCTTAAACCCAGGACCCTGTACACTAAAGTCACAACACTTACCCACTATGCCCTGACCACCGTGAAGACAGCTGTTGTTTTACCAATATAGCTGTCAATACACATATTGCATAGTATTGAACAATTGCCTTTACATCCTAAATTGTGCAGTCCTTGTTATTAATATGACTGCTGCATCACATATGTTGTTTTACCATAATGTACACATAGCAGATACATACAGTGAGATACATCTGGGAGGGTATATGCAACTGCAAGGTTTATACATGACAGGAATATGGTTATATACATATAATAGGTCTATATATGTCTATATGTAAATACACATGTATACTCATACATATGTCTGTATCCACATCTGTATAGTGCAAAATATACATGGGCATGTGTACATCTCTTCGTATGTACACATATATATTTATATATATATATATATATATATATATATATATATATATATATATACATATATGTATATATAGCTATATATGTATGCACATCCTATGTGTACAGTTATGCATAGTTATGTTGGTTTATATGTAGTTATCTATAACTATATGTGCATACATATCTATTCTGATATACCTACTACTGTTAATATATATGGGGTTCCTATTTATGTTGTCAAATTCCTGAAACTTCGAAGCTGAGAACATTGAACTCCGATGTTCGAAGTTCAAGCAATGCAAACATAAAAAAAATAAATAAATAAAAACCCTAACAGGTATCTAACTATTGCAAGCCCCCCACCCCCACTCCCTGCTCTTTAAATATACCAACTCAGAGATTGCAATACTGTGCGGAAAGGGTAGATAGGGTAACATACAGTGGTGCAGCATGTAAAACCAGATAGAACTGGACAAAGAACAATGACATCTACCACAGTCTGTACACAGGCCAAGGTACATATTAACAGTACACACACTGTCGACAATCACCATAAGTACACAGACCTCAGTACTGTGCAGACAACCACAGAAAGCTCAGGTTATGTCATCAAATATAACCCCTACTATACATAACATGTGCAGCAGTCTGATATCTCACTGGCTTGTTATCAGATATGATGTCAATAAATATGGTGTACAACACATATGCACCTCTTACTGCATGACATATGTACAAAAGTTGGCAAAGTTTTGGCTGGATGCACAAATACAGGGCCATTATTGATATGTTGCTGTGATAACCTCATACATTTACTGTTGTAACAGGGATTGTTGCAACATATGCCCTATGAGGGATATGAAGTCAGTAACTCTCATGGCTGTAACCATCTACAGACTGCAATCCTCATACTACCTTCTGCAGTTCACAGATAGGTGCTCTGTGGATAACACAAGAAACAAAAGGCAACACACACTGCCCAGTCTGCAGATGACCCTACTCCTCATAAACATAGCACTGACATGACAGGTATTAAAACATGTAGGATAGCCATATCCACATACACCCTGTTAAACCAACATTACTCCAATTGCAGTATATCAGCACTTACAGTCTGTAGTCAAGTCAGGCACATCCCCGTCCTTTATGCTGGCCTTTTTCCACAGTGTATGTTGCTAGAGGTAAATCCCCAATCCATCTGTTATGCTGCTTGCCAAACAACAGATCTAGTTCCTGCTCATAGTGAAAGAAAAGGCCCAACACCAACATGATGTTCCTAGATATTGGAGTGTGTTTCCATGCAATTGGCTAATGGAATGTTACCATAGCTGTTCCACATGTAATCAGCTAGAGGAGGGCTGCAATCCATGCAGAGTCTATCAGATGATCATGAGCATCACTTACAATACACATGCTGCTACCTAAAAAAGCAGGTGTAGGTCTCCACATCCACCAGAGAGGGAGTGAGAGAGGCAGACAGAGGCAAAGTAAAGTCAGGGAGGGGTGGGAGAGTAAAACTTAAGCATGTTTGTGTCACACACCTACCAGCACAGGGTGTCAAACCCCTGACGACTATGTAGTGCTATCACATTTCTGTGCAGTTATCGGATGCGCCACATAGGTTACATGTTGAGTAGCCCTCAAAACGTATATGTGATCATGAGTGACATCAGCAACAGGCATATGGTAGCTAAATGGTAGGTGTAGTACACGTGCCTGTCCACATGAACAGGTGCCAGTATCAACACAGCCACACTCTCAAAGGGACGCACACACATTGACACACATGGCAGAGCCAGGAATACAACTCATCACTAGTGAGATTGCCACAACGCATTACTGTGCAGGTATCACATGTTCCATGGGGGTCATACAGAGGTTATATAGGTAAAGGGTATGTGGAGGTGTCTGACATTGGACAGCATGCTTCAGTATGCCAATGGGAGTTGCAGTGAGTGTGAATGTGATCATACGCATCATACAACACACACACACACACACACACACACACACACACACACACACACACACACACACACACACACACACACACACACACACACACACACACACACACACACACATACACACACGGTTCCAGTACTGACATGCATGGGTGCATTGCTTCATGGGTGTGCAGTGGTCGACTGTGCCAGACAGCTATACAAGGCTAGGTGATTGGTATACCTTGGCATCAGCCCACATGACACTGGTCTGCATTGTAGCTCAGGGGTGTACTTTCAGGAGTTGACCACACAGGTGGGTATTGTATTCACCATCCAGTCACCTGGGTGACTAATGTGTGTGGCCAATGCTGCACATTGCTTGCTATGTATGTGTCCTTAGTCCATGACATGGACAGTGTCTGGGATGTGCACACCTCCCACATGCATGTACAGTGACATGTGGAACTGTAGTAGGGTGTCTGGCCCATGTTGTGTATACAGATTATCATCAGATGTGCCAGGCCTGGCCTCATGTGGTGGGAACTGGTAATGGACAGGAGATTTACCCTGCACCTACACTGATAGCATGATACTGACATTCCCTGGTGACAGTGGCATCTGTCCATACAGGGGATATTTTCAGGCATGGTATGTCCTTTGTGGGTCACATTTGATGGCACCACAGGTGTTGCAGGTGTCCAGTGGGGAAAATGAGGAAGGTGCACTGTCGGCATGTACGTGCCTATTGGACAGATGGACAGGGTGCCATGCCCTATGTAGCCCACTGCAATCACACCATAGTTACTATCAGTGGGCAATATGCAGGGTACTATCAACATAGCAGCTGTTGCCTAGGCAAGTGTGTGTATGTATGAGACATGGGTTGAGACTGTTCTCTAGGTAATACTAGGGTTGCAAACTTTGTTTGCCTGGCCTTGATGTCACATGTATGGGTATGGATTTACACCCCAGCCTCTCAGCTATTTCACATCTCTTATCCCTGTACAGTGGACATTGTGATATATACTAGGGCCAGCATATAAGAAATTTACAAAACCCATCCACATTGAGCCCAGTTGTTACATACTCACAACCACCTCCACACAGGATACACACATACACACACACACACACACACACACACACACACACACACACACACACACACACACACACACACACACACACACACACACACACACACACACATACCTGTCATGTCTGGGATTATAACTCCTACCTAACTAGTTTATTACACTACAGCACTATGTAGTTATAGGATGCATCATGGAGGTTACTGGAGTAGTCCTTCCCCAAAGGTGTATTTCACATAGGATGACATCAGCAGGATTATCAAAGTAGGGCATTTGAACTGTTAGAAAAAATTCTCCGGCACAATGAAGGGTATCCTTGTAGTGTAGAGACAGGCAGGCAACTCGGAGGTTTCAAAGACTTTATTCCACCAACTCAGCACATACGAAAAAAAGGCACAAACCAAAAAACCATACCATAGAACGGTTTGATTAAGCACTTTCGTCTCCTTACAACGGAGACTTCATCAGAATGTATCTTTTAATTTACAAAGGTTTTTTATACTCACATCAATCAACAGTCACCCTATAAGCTGCTAGTAAGCCTTAAAGCTAAAGCGCTGCTAAACCTTGTGCAAATATATACAATTAAATGTAATTTCATTACAAGGCCCACATATTGTATGTTATTTGTTCCAGGTATACACATATAGCCCCCCACCACCAAATACATCCAACAGAAAAATCCAACCAAATTGTATATAATTAAAGCTAGGAACGTTAAAACAGCAGTAACTCAGATTTATCCTAGGCTGCATTTCAAAATGGTTTATGTCATAAAGTGCAACCTGAAAATCATAACCTAAAACTCAAATTCATGCAGTTTCTATATACAGCTAATAGGAACCAGTGTTTAAAACACACTTAAAAGATACAAAACTGATAACATGAATAAGGGGCTCGTACTAGCAAAATGGGGAATAAAAACTAAACAGCTTATATCTTGAAAATGAACTGTTGTCAATGTGGCTAGGCTAAAATGCATTGCTCCCTACACAGATATTGAAACACTCACAAAACATCCACAACTGACATGTGTGGGAATAGAACCCCTACCAGAGTTCTATATCACACTACAACATGAAGTTGTTATAGGACACACCACAGGGATTACTGGAGTACTCCTTCCCCAAAGGTGTATTTCACAATGAATGACTTAAGTAGAGCATTTGAATTGTAGTGAGTGTGGCTAGGCTAAAATGCATTGCTCCCTACACAGACATTGAAACACACACAAAACATCCACAACTGACATGTGTGGGTATAGAACACCTGCCAGAGCTCTATATCACACTACAGCATGAAGCTGTTATAGGATGTTCCACGGGGATTACTGGCATACTCCTTCCCCAAAGGTGTATTTCACAATGAATTACATCAGCAGGATTGCCAAAGTAGGGCATTTAAATTGTAGTGAGTGTGGCTAGGCTAAAATGCATTGCTCCCTACACAGACATTGAAACACACACAAAACATCAACAACTGACATGTGTGGGAACAGAGCCCCTACCAGAGTTCTATATCGCAGTACGCCATGAAGCTCTTATAGGATGCACCACAGGGATTACTGGAATGCACCTTCCACAAAGGTGTATTTCACAATGAATGACATCAGCAGGATTGCCAAACTAGGGCACTTGAATTGTAGTGAGTATAGCTAGGCTAAAATGCATTGCTTCCTACACAGACAGGGACACACACAAACACACACACTTGCCATATCTGAGATTAGAGCTCCTACCTAACTAGTTTATCACACTACTGCTGTACACAGTTATAGGACGCACCACAGAGATTACTGAACTACATCTTTCAGAAAGGTGTATTTCACAATGTATGACATCAGCAGCCTTGACAAAGTAAGGCAATTGAATTGTAGTGAGTGTGACTAGCCTAAAAAAAACATTAATCTCTACACAGACGGTGACACACACAAAGTTGCTATGTCTGGGATTAGAACTCCAATCTAGCTAGTTTATCACACTACAGCAGTACACAGTTATAGGATGTGCCACAGAGATTACTGAGCTACAGGTTTTTGAAAATTGTATTTCACAGTGTATGGCATCAGAAGCTTTGACAAAGTAGGGCATTTGGATTGTAGTGAGTGTGACTAGCCTAAAAATCATTGCTCTCTACACAGACGGTGACACGCAGACGCAGACAGTTTTCATGTTTGGGATTAGAACTCATACCTAACTAGTTTATTACACTACAGTAGTACACAGGTGTAGGACATGCCATGGAGATTATTGGGCTGCAGCTTTCCAAAAGGTGTATTTCACAGTGTATGACATCAGCAGCCTTCACAAAGTAGGGCATTTGAATTGTAGTGAGTGTGACTAGCCTAAAAAGCATTGTATTCTGCACAGTGACGCACACACACACACACACACACACACACACACACACACACACACACACACACACACACACACACACACACACACAGTTGCCATGTCTGAGATTAGAACTCCTACCTAACTAGTTTATTACACTACAGCAGTACGCAGGTATAGGACATGCCACAGAGATTACTGGACTGCAGCTTTCCAAAAGGTGTACTTCACAGTGTATGACATCAGCAGCCTTGACAAAGTAGGGCATTTGAATTGTAGTAAGTGTGACTAGCCTAAAAAGCATTGCTCTCTAAACACACACACACACACACACACACACACACACACACACACACACACACACACACACACAGTTGCCATGTCTGGGATTAGAACTCCTACCTAACTAGCTTATTACACTACAGCAGTACGCAGGTATAGGACACGCCATGGAGATTACTGGACTGCAGTTTTCCAAAAGGTGTATTTCACAGTGTATGACATCAGCAGCCTTGACAAAGTAGGGCGTTTGAATTGTAGTAAGTGTGAGTAGCCTAAAAAGCATTGCTCTCTAAACACA
The DNA here is from genome assembly GCF_019279795.1 of Protopterus annectens. Taxonomy (NCBI): domain Eukaryota; kingdom Metazoa; phylum Chordata; order Ceratodontiformes; family Protopteridae; genus Protopterus; species Protopterus annectens. The sequence goes on from NC_056739.1 coordinate 1,622,268,039, forward strand.
CACACACACACACACACACACACACACACACACACACACACACACACACACACACACACACACACACACACACACACACACACACACACACACACCACACACAGAGTTGTGATGTCTGGGATTGGAACTCCTACCTAACTAGTTTATCACACTACAGCATTGCACAGTTATAGGAAGCACCATGGAGACTTCTGGACCACACATTTCACAAGGGTGTATTTCAAAGTGGATGACCTCAGCCTGCTTGTCATAGTATGGCTATGGGGAGGGCAGTGTGTGTGCATGGGCCATAACCCATTCATTTAGAGGTTGACACATGACATGCAAGCACACACAGGGTTATATTCCACAGGTAAATGTATACAGCTGCTAGATGACTACTTCCTTGTACAGTCATGTTGCACAGCTAGCACTTGCACCACATAGTCTGTCATGTTGACAGATACCAGTGGCTAAGTTCTACAGTGAGTGACATCCGGACCTCATGTGGTTTTAGCCATTTGGATGTGTGCTGGGAGGGACAGGCCTCATGATGGATGGGCCCTTGTGACAGTCCCTCTTTTCCACACATCTGTGTACATCTACGTTTGGCTTATTAAAGTGTGTTGTCCTTGGATATATGCCTGTATTGCTATCCAGTATGTGTGCAAAGCATGAGTGCTGCATACTGAGGATTGTCTGCACTTCTTCTTCTTTCAGCTTTCCCTGGTTAGGGGTCGCCACAGCGAATCATTTGTCTGCTCATGATTAGCAGTGAAGTTTTATGGTGCTGAGGTGCCAGCCTAGCACCCAACCTTCCACAGAAGGCACACACATGCACACACTCACACCTAAGGCCAATTTGGAGTGTCCAATCCACCTACAACATGTCTTTGGGATGTGGGAGGAAAATGGAGCACCTGGAGGAAAACCACGCGACCACAGGGAGGACATGCAGACTCCACACAGAAGGCACCCCAGCCAAGAACTGAACCGGAGAACCTCTCGCTGTGAGGCGGCAATGCTAACCGCTGCACCACCGTGGCTGCCCTTGAGGAATGTCTGCACTAACATCTGCAAATGCCAGATATGTCTGGTCTACTGTTGTTTGCAGACATGGTCTTCATTTGTTTGTGTGTGAGCATGCCCAGTATGACCTTTCAGTATGTTGTTGGCTGACATTGCCCTCATTTCTCTAAGTGTGTGAGCATGCCTAGTATGCCCTTCTGTACTGATGTGTGGATGGATTCCAGGTAGTTTGTACTGCAGTGCATACCTTTTTGTTGTACACCTACAGGTAGCATACTGTTTCTGCAGGGTATCCATCAATCATTGGGTAATATAGGGACAAATAGTACAGGGAAAAGTATGCACTGTAGGTGATTGTGTCTGTGCTGCTTCTGCTGCATGGTACTGCTGTTAGCAGAAATATTCAGACATGTGTACTGTTATACACAGTGATGTTTTCTGTCCTCATGTACTGTCAGATGGACATTCTTGCTCACAGTGATGACTTGGGGAACAAGGGTGACTGCAGCTGTGTCCGGTATTGTGGGCAGACACCTACGTATTTATGGTAAGGTTGCCATTCTGGATAGGGAGCTGCAGACACTTGCTGCTGGGTTTATGTATCCACTTCAGCACCTTGGTACAGTGCTGGCAGAGGATTCCATAATTGTCCACCCGTCAACATGGCAGTATGGCTTTATCCTGCTGTGGAAATGCCTCACAGCTGTACAGATTTGCTCAAGTTAGCCAGAGGCAGCTGCCATGGCTCAGGACATTTACCCTATTGTGTTGTATGGGCAGGTGTGTAGCCACCCATTTATGTGTTTGCAGCAAGGGATAGTGTGCACACAGCTTGGTGTCGGACCCGCACATTCCATGCTGCCCATGCTCCCATACTATGTTATTCTTACCTCTTCCATGCATTATGCATACATTCTCTGATACTTTCCCTAAGGCTATCACCACATCACAGGTGTGTGTTAGTGTTGGTCTACAGTTCATGCAGTGGGACATGGTGGACATGTTACTGTGGTTTGTCCACATGGCCTTGCATATGGCTTAAATGGAGTGTGTTATGTTGTTATTTGAGTGTCCATGACATAGCATGCATTGGCAGTACATGTGAGACATGGCCCTATGGCAGGCACCTGTGGGGCATTAAGTGTTGATGCAGGCCAGATGTGGCAGGCCATTACATTCTGTCAGTCCTGCAGTCCCAGACCACCATACAGTATATTCCCCTGGGGTGACAGGGTAGATGTGATAGTTGTTCATGCCAATACCTTCTATCAGTCTTGACCAGGTGGTGTGGATCCTGGCAGTGTGCTACCTACAGCATGGGACACCTTCACTGCATGCTGCAGCCTTCCACTATTGCCATATAAAGGCAGGAGTCATACTGTATCCATTCCCTACAGCAGGGATATTGCCAGAGAGGTGCCTTTGGGTGGTATTTGCATGGCTGGGTGCATGTGTACTATGGACATTACTTGCATCTGACACACAGATATGCATAGGGCATTGCAGTTATGCTGTCATGTGCCGGTTCATCAACTGATTCCCAATACATCAGTTCTACCTCCTTTGTGATACTAAATTTCTACACAGAATTGGGGGGGACAACTGAGTGTCACTACATTTTTACACTGGATTGGGGGAATGGCAAACCTGTCTGTTTCCACATGTCTACATAGGCGTGGGGGGGCACACCTGACTGTTACTACATTTCTTCATAGGATTGTGGGGGGATACACCTGACTGTTTTTACATTTCTACACAGGATTGGGGGGCACACCTAACTGTTGCTACATTTCTACACAAGATTGGGGGGACACACCTGACTGTTTCTACATGTCTACATTGGAGTGGGGGGCACACCTGACTTTTACTACATTTCTACATAGGGTTGGGGGGGGCACACCTGACTGTTTATACATTTCTACACAGGAGTGAGGGGGCACAGCTGACTGTTACTACATTTCTACTCAGGTTTGGGGGGGCACACCTGACTGTTTCTACATTTCTACACATGATTGGGTGGGGCACACCTTACTGTTTCCACATATCCAGGTTGGATGGGGGGGCACACCTGGCACATGCACACATTTGCTATGACTGTACTGGTATGTCAGGTACACTATTTCATTCTGTATTCTAACATATCATACTGACTAGAGGCCTATCAGTGTACTACAGGTCTTAGTTTGTTGCCCTACATATTAGTGTCTGACTTCCTACTCTTCCAAAGTAACATCCCACTGCCTGACCTGCTGTAGTCTGTCTGTGTAGGCCTGGGGGGGAGGTTACTCATAGGCATCATTCAGAGGCATAGTACAGGCTCTATTTGAGTTTGTCTACACCTGTCCTGCTGGCTGAGACTGTTGTTGGTTATGTGAACCTCCCTGACTGGCATGCGTGAGCCATATTGACACACATGCAACCCAGCACATTTCCTGCAGTGGGTTTTGTCACCTTGTGTAGTAATGGCTACTATGGTGACCCAAGTATGTGTTACAGATGTCATGGTGCCACTATGGGTGTCTACTATCTTCTGCCTTAACATTCAGCCACCCATTTCCCTTGCATGCTCACATCCATACCATAGATACAGGTAATGACACATTCTACTCCATTTGGCAATTGGTAGGTTGATTGACTTACCTTGTGGGTGTGCCAGGATTGAGGATGGTGCTGGAGGGCTGCCTATGTCAGATGCACATAGTACACTCCCTATACATGGTTGAGCTCAGGTAGTGTCATGTTTGGCATCCCTTTTACTGTATGTGCAAGTCAGAGAGAGGTGTCATTCCCTGGGTTCCTACTGTGTTAGTGTATGTGCTATGCGTTATCTCTTTGCCATGGCCTGGGCATACTGGGCATGCCTCCATCTGCCTACTGGGGCAGGCTCAAGTTGTTCTTCCTCTGAGTCACTCTGTGCCTGTGCAGGCCTTAGCATTGGTGGGGGGCTGTGTGGCCCTGCCCCATGCTGTTCCTGCTACAGCTGATTCCACAGGATCATATTGTGTAGCATGGCACATACCATAACAATATGAGCACATGTAGCTGGTGAGTACTGCAAGGCTCCACCGGATGTGTCCAGCCACTGGAACTGTGACTTGAGCATCCCAAACACATGCTCTATCATAAGTCTTGTCTGTGCGTGTGCCTCATTATGGCATTCTTGTTCAGGTGTGTGTGCATTTCTGATGGGTGTCATCAGCCACGTCTCCAGTGTGTAACCAGCATCCCCCACTAGGTGACCATAGGGGATATCCCCATTGGCAAATCTCTGGTACAGCTGCATCAGATGTCAAATGTGGGAATCATGATAGCTTCCAGGGCAGCTAGCACACACATTCATTATAATGCCCTGGGCATCGCACATGACCTGGCAGTTGATGGAGGGCAGGCCACTGTGGTTGATGTAGGCCCTATCCTGATCACCAGGTGGTGCTTTGATGCATATGTGTGTGCAGTCTATAGCACCCACTACCTCAGTGTATTCTCCTATTTGGTGGAAGAGATGCATATTGCTGGCCAGCACCTCATGGGTGTTGAGGAAATATATGTGCTCACTAGCATGTGCTGACATGGCATCCAGGAACTGGTGGAATACTCTGGATGCTGATGCCTGTGAGATCCCCATGATATCCCCAGTTGAGGTTTGTGAATTACCTCTGGCTAGTATTCCTAGGCCTGTACATTCCTTGGTATCCACTGGGATGGGTTCCCCTCGGTCAGTTCGGTGTGTTAGGTGTTGCTGGCACAGCTCAACAATTTGCTGTAGGAGGTCCATGTCCAACCTATAGAACTCCACTATCTCCAGCTCATGTAGCCCCTGGTGGGTTACCCTGGATCTGTACACTCTTCTCGGTCTCCTCACTGTGGGTTGATCGGCACCATACACATCCTCACCACCCTCAGCCTCTTGCACATGTTGTTCCTATGTTGCCTGCTGCAGCCCTTCACAATTTGTAGTTTTGTTTGTTAAAAGTTTCCTGCTTGTATACACCAGTGGTGTAGAGTGTGGGAAAAACCAGAGGGAAGGTCTTTGCATAGTTTATAGTAGTGTTCTGGGCTGGGCTGGTCTGCTGCCTGTGTAATTGGCTGATTCTGATACACTTCACCTGCCAGCTATGCTAGTTCTCCTTGATTACCTTCCTACTGCTGTTTTCCCTTCTCATTAGCTCCCTGTTTAAGCCCGGGGGTGCACCACACAAACAGAGTGTTCAAATGTCCATAGTGCTGCTATTTCCTGGTTTAACTTTTTTTTTCTTCCTTTAAAACATGGTGAGCTGTGCGCACACCCGCTTAGGCAATGTAAAAAGTGCTAGGCAGATTCAGACACACACCCTTTCTTAGCTGTGCTAAGCTAGGAGCAAATCCAAGCCACAGGGCTCCAATCTGCTTACAGTATGCCTGACAACCCCCCATGATGTCAGCTAACTCCTAGGCTTGCACCAAGCTATTCCTACTCTTACACTTTTGGGAC
>NC_056739.1:1622278517-1622298517 GCF_019279795.1 Protopterus annectens
TCTTAGTTTCAACCCATGTGCCTTTAGTTTTGCATTCCATTCCCCTATCCTTTGCTGGAGTTCCTGCTCAGAGTCTGCATGTAATGCCACATCATCTGCATACAGTGATTTTGATGATCCATCCCCTCCAACCTGTTTACTAATGTTGTCCATCACCAGTATGAACAGCAGTGGGCTCAGAGCTGAACTCTGATGTACACCTATTCCCACTGCATACCTCTCTGTGAGACCAAACACTGTTTGTACTTGAGTCATTGGGTCCTTGTACATAGCCTGCACTAATTCTACCAATGTTTCTGAGACATCAAACCACCCAAGTACTGTCCAAATCAGTTTCTTTGGATCTTGTCATATGCTTTCTCCAAGTCTATAAATACCCAGTTGGACTCTTTCATTATCGCTAGCTTCTCTTCAACTATCCAGCTCACTGCAAACATCAGGTAAGTTGCACTACATCCTGATCTGAATCTGATATGCTCATTTCCCATCTTACTTTCTGCTACTCTGCATATCTGTTTATCAATCACCCTGTCCAGAACATTCATGCTGTGTGACAGGAGTTTGATACCGCTGTACTGCCCACAGGTGTGGATGTCCCCTTTGTTCTTGTACACTGGCACTAGTATGCTTATTCTCCAGTCATCTGGGATATGTCTTTCTCTCCACACTGTTATGAATAACCTCAAGAGTCATTTCTCCCCAGTGTCACCCAGCATCTTTATAATATCTGCCTTGACCTCATCTGAGCCTGCTGCTTTCCCTGTCTACACTTTCCTTAGCTGTATTCTTACTTTTTCTAGGATAGACTCATCTTCTTCTCTCATTGTAGGCTCTGCCTTGGGCAGTACAGTGTCTGTGGGGTTTTCTTCATTTAGAAGTTGCTTTAAGTACATGTGATGTACAAAACATAGCATGGTGTATGTGACATACAGAAGACTGCATAATATATGTGCCCACCTGCTTGATTGCATGCTACCTCTGTGTATATGTATATTAAGCAAGTGTGTATAACTCCCAAGCAGGTGGCCCTGCGGGAATTATCCTTTAAGGAATCAATGGCATAATTCAGATATGTGCCAGATGTTTGAATTCTGAACTGCCTAGTGGCACATGAACATGTTTTATAAAATTCCTGTGAATTATAGACCACCTGGCATTTCATGGACTGGAAACTTTCCTGCTGATTTATCACAATTCTCCTGGACCAGTTTGGGTTTAAAAGTAACAGCTGGGCAAACAATGTCTTCAGGCCTTCAAGGAAATAGGCTACATTATAAAATATCTACAATGGGTTTCTTCTGCACTATCGTGGGGAGACAGATATGGTCTTCCATGTGTTGTAGCATTACACCAAGTTAATTGTTGGGAATTCATAAGTCTGATGCCTATCATATCATTAACATATTCTTCATATGTCAGAGGAAAGTATATCGAAGATGGTTATGGCTATAGATGCCATGAACCCTCCACAATTGCTCTTGCAGGCAATATAGTTCATCTTGGTCCCTTACAGTATCCATGTCTACTCAGAAACTGTTAGTCTGTGAGATGATACCATGTTAACTGCTGTTGCCTGTATCTGCTCCATTGTCATGGATGGCCATTACATGCAATATTGTAGGCACTGGCTTGGATGATGGCTCCCATCACATGGTATTGTGCTACTCCTGCTGCTGATGTTATTCCTAGTGTGGATCCTGTCATATGCACCAATATTCATGGCAGTTGAAATGGTTATGCATCAAGGCACAGCATTCCATTTTTGGGGTCCTTTGCTTGTATAGTACATTATGCATTCATTAGCTTGCTCAGCATACAATTAGTCTGACAATTGCACAGCATTGTTGTATCTTAGACTTCCACACATGCTCCACATTACTACTATCTGTGCTAACGTGAGTTGTGCTATGTACCTACCCTCTATGAATTCCAGTTGATATAGCTTATAATATGTCATATAAATAACTAAAAAAAATAATAATAATAATGCAGTTTGTGCTAGAAAGTATATCATTTTAAAATGAATGTTTATTACATATTTGTACATGTCATTATTTACTACTTTATGGGAACATTAATGGCACACTGTTGTCCATAGATTAGTTTAAAAAGGTTTATTTTCCAGACAAATTTAATGTTCCATACTGCACATAGGAAAGTTATCTGTGTCATTTAATATGCTATGCTGCTATAGTCTTTCAACTGTTACGTGACCTAAGAAATTTAATTCATTTTCAGGTGTTTCTTAATGCTTATTTTTATGAAAATAATATTAAGACCATAGACATCGGGGCTGGTTGTCTTTTTGATGTCTAAAAAGTGTGAATGCAGGAAAAAAGAGAAATTTAAAGTTTTAGAAACAAAGTATACATAAGTCAAGTTTGACAACCACTGGGGAAAAAGGCATCCATAAGCAAGAGCATCCATCACTTCAGGGATCTGTCACTCATGTCACTCACAGGAATGATGAATGCAATGATGCCTAGTGGGGATATCCAACTCTCTAAAAGTGCCACCAGTTACAAGATGTCATGTATTCAGGCTTGAAAATCCCAGGGGCGTTTAGCACTTTTATGTCTCTGCAGTAATAGTGGAACCAAGATAAACAATGATCAGGAATGATTCATTGAAGAGGACTACAAAAATAATTTAAATGCTTACAGTACCAGTGAAATTTTGCCAGGAGTTTACTCCTGAACATGGGAACAATGGCATGCTATCTGGAAAGTCATACTCACAGTCGCAACAAATCTGAGTTGGAAGCTTCTGACAGAGAACAGTATGGAAACAGGATTGTTTTATTTATTTATTTTTTTAGCATGTTGTTCTTAAAATGATGCAGAGTAAAAACATTCTCTATGCATCGTAAAGAGGGGACCAGTTGGGAGAGGACTAAAGTGAGGAGCTGACAATAAGTTTCTCATCCTTTTGGGAAGAAGGCAGTCTAAGGACAGTGCAATAACACCATTTGACAGTTGCGTAATGCAAACAGTGTGCTTCTTGTTCGGAACTTGCATATGACCAGAAGCAAGCATGTGCCTTCTAAAGGTAGCCTGGAGCTTGCAAGGTTGATGCAGGATGGTAGGGTTATGATATACTGCCTCTTACCTGAATGATGCTGAACTAGTATCCTCAATATCTTTCACGGCCCTGGACTTAGGCTGGGTAGAGTCCAGGGCAGGCTAAGATGGGGTCAGTAGACCTAGTGAATAATAAGAGTGACAGCTGATAGTCAGCTGAAAGAAGCTAAATAAAAAAGGCTTCAATAAGTTCTTTTCTCATCATGAATGGAACAAGTAATCATGTTCTGTCCTATTATCTTTAAGAATGATAAGCATTGAAAATGTTCATTGGCCGTTTGAAACTTTAAGTATAGCAAGGAAATCATTTTCAACTGCAGATACGGTTTACTTTGTTGCCATCAGTATCATATGACAATATTTTATGCCAGGGATGTGACAACTCTGACTGTTAATAATTGAAAATCAGTGTTTGCATCCTAATTAAAGAGCATGTCTGCCTGATTTTTATAAAACAGCAAGCATAACATGAACTAGAAGGAGACATGACACACAGGCAGAACAAATCAAATTAAAAAGAAATGTCTCCAGTAAATAGGAAAAAACAACAAAAATAAATAACTTTAATAAATAAATATTTAAATTAAACCCAAGTTATAGTTGTGAAAAGTTTATGTGCCGAATTTAAGTTTATTTTTGCTTTCACTATGCAAGATCAGAATGTGATCACTTGTGAATTACTCAATAATCACATCTGATTAAAACAATTAAATGTTATTTATTAAAATACCACAGAGACAAACCCACCTGCATCACTGTTGCATGAGTCAAGACCGCATTTCTCAAACTTACATATTCCAGGCATACATATACCAACTTAATGGCTGATACTGTGAAGTATAAACACCCCCTTAACAGTTCACAAAAACTGAAAAAAATCACTGTTTTCACTCATTCTATGTTGAGCAAGTAAGCATTTTTTTAATGCTGTAAGAAAAGGCATGGGATAGCCTTTATTTGTACAAAATGAATTCATTCCTGAACTTGGTGAAGTTAATCATTTTAGACAGTGCTGGAAATAAATTAATCTCTTGTGACTTCTCACTAGCTTTGTCTAAGTGATGAAGTCCCTCAACACTCAATAAAGTGAATGATAATTTTCAATGATACAGTTGTATTGCTCTTTAGAAGAGCTATTCTTCAAAATTCAGAATTTGGAAATAACTGTCACTACCTTAATAATTCAATACCATCATTTGATGATGCATATTGATTTAACCGGGTTTAAACCTTGCTTTTACTTCAGTTCAATTATTGCATTATAATTGCCTGATGTACCTCATTGTTATATTCAAGTTGTTTTATAGCCATGGCAAAATGCTTATGACACCTTCAGAACAGTCTGTACATTGGTGAATGCATAATGGGAAAGACATTGCTCAGCAAAGAAAGTTTCATTTTATCCCTACTTTAGTTTTACATAAATTGAACATAGTTTCATTAACTTGAACTGAAAAGATCAGCTGCATATAAATTTAAAATTGTGAGCACATGTTTTCACTAAATGAATGAGTGAATGTTAATTCAACTTTCTGTACCACAATATATCAGTCACTTGAGTTTTGCAAGTTAAGTAATAAAGTTGCATATAAATATAATATTTCCCTTTTGTTTGAAGTAAAAGAATAAGTAGAAATAAGTAGAAAATGTATGCATTCAGAAACCCAAAATAGCATTGCTTTTGTTACTCCATTAAAGCAATAATTTACTTAAAACATATTTCTTCAGGGTTGTTTACTGTGTATTGAAAATACAACCCTGGGATTCATGAAGCTCGGCGCAAGGCCGGTATAAGGCTTGCGCCGGCAGTGCAGTGTATAATCGGCGTAGCAGCGCCATATGCATAGTAATGAGTGCGCGCCACAACCACAGACACGTGCAGAGGGCACGTGAGCGAGCCCAAGTAGGATGCGCCCGTAGGCGTGGCCAAGCCGGCAGGCGATGAGCAACCTAAAGTGCTGACTGTCACAGGCCGCCTGCAATAGTAACCGCACCAGCCAGGGTCCGTGGATAATGAAACGTACGCAGAGTATGCAACATAGTACCCGTTCACACAAAACGGAGAACCAAACATTAACCCACGAAGTCCAAATTGTACCCATCCAAGGAACAAAGGATACGCGTAATACCATGTCCGTCATGCAATGCACTGTCAGTGGGCATACCCAGTGAAGGTGTACCGCAGCATGTCAGCACCCCGCACCTACACACAAGTAGCCACATGGGCATGGTCACCAGCAGTAGTGAGAGCACACAGCCGGGTAGCCGTGTCGATATAACAACAAGAAGGAAACCAGATACCCTAAACACAGACAAACATGTGCATAGCAACATGTACTACACCCAGCAACGTGCCCGTCGCATACACATAGGACGGCGTATGCCTAAGCATAATATCCAGAATCAGAACCCATGCATGCAAATGTAACACACAACAGCCCCGTCATAGCATGTAGCCCGCACCCATGTACGACCGTGCACCCAACCCAGCAAGCAGCCTTGCGCAGCTGCACACCTACACACAATGGGTATACCTGAAATGTAGTAAGAAGTATTGTCCTAGGCAGTGCCACGCGGGCAAATATGTACCCCACATGTTAACATCCCACCTCAGGTACAGATATCCAAATGGCTGCATGTGAATGTGTCGGCAGAATGTGTACATCCCGCATGTGGTATGGACCTGTCGAAACCCCATAGGCATGCACACGCCACGGTGCCCATAACTGTACACATCTGGACACGGCAGTATGTTCAGCCACCGTACTGATGATTAGCTATGCAGACATGTCAAACACAACACATATGGTGGAACATCTGCCCACCAAGCAGGATGCCCCAACAGGGTGCCACATGCACAAAAGGTGAAGGTGGGACATCACACGTTGAGAATAGCGTTGCCGGATGGCCAAACACCCACGGCCAATGCAAAGGATGTAATAACATGTATATACCTGGATGAATGAGTATGTCATAGCATGGGAATAGGCCAAGCTATCCAACATAATAGCCATGTGTACCAGATACAAACTGCCAGTAACACGCAGTAGTAATGCAGGAAGGCATACATGACTGTGGGAATAGCACAGGACATATGGCATGTGCCAAGTGTTGACGCATGACACAAATGTCCAGGATGGGGCTCCCTGCAAAGAGGAACATGTGCCAACCCCACCCCCCACAGATGTACCAGCAGTGGAAACACATCCCAAACACACACCAACACTACCGTCCATCCCATGATAGCAACGGAGGCTGGTCAAAGACCACCATGACGCGTGCACAAACAGGGACACGTGTAACCGTTGCCCTAACAACCCCCCACAGGCCAGCGAATAATAGTATGGACATATGCATGTAATGCTGTGAAGGATGTGTGGTAGTCCTCAGTATCACAGAGGTAGGTACACAGATACACTGTAATCAACCGTGACGTATGTGCACTGTACACAGCATACCTGCAGGTAATACATAGTTCAATCATGTGCCACAGAAATATACACATATGAATGAGGATAGGGGATAGACAAGTGTGAATGGGACAAACTATGAACATAGGTTCATAGGTCCATAGGTACATAGTAGGCTATCTGCCCAAGGGCAGCTATAACCCTAGCCCATAGTTATGTTGCCTTTGCCAACCCTCCAGTCCGAAGATAACAATGCCTATTATATTGCTGTACCTCTGTCAAGCAGTGACAATGAAGTAATCCCTGGGGTATATCTGCAATCCCCCATCCATTGGTCAAGATCCCCCTCGGACAAGGCCATCGAGGTGCTCTGCCTCACATGTACTGGGATGTTGTTCCACAGCATAGTGAGTGTCTGGGTGATGAATCTGTCCCTCCTACACATTCTATTAATGACCGTGTCAAGGTTCACATCACCTGCCCCTGTGGTTCTGAGGGATGTAGATCCATTAGGTGAAGCATAGTCATCAAATATGGGTCGACATGGCCTTGTATGTCAGGCACAGGTCACCACTGAGCAAGTGGTATGTGACTGAATGGAGCAGGAGTCCTGTCAGTTGGGCAGCATAACACAAATTCCTGACACCCTGCATCCGTTTGACGATGAACCTATGGGGCCTTCCCAGCTGCTGCAGGTGTCGGGTCAGATACCTTCCGAATGGGGCAATGTACTCAATCATAGGTCTAATGAGTGATGAGTACAAGGAGACAATGACCTCCCCTGATCTAGATGTGAATCCCTGCACGATCAGGTGTGCAATGTAGAAGGTCTACCTAACTACGTTAGCAATGTGTGTGTTGAACGAATGGTGACTGACAACCTGGGTCCCCAGATCCCTGGTAACTCCCTCTGTGCTCAGTGGATTGCCACCTATATGGCAGCTAGGGGTAACCATGTTCTTCCCGACGGGTATGACTATGCATTTCCCGGCATTTAGCTGTAGGCCATGTCCCTGGCACCAGATATCCATATCTGTGAGGACCTTCTGAAGGATATCTGTGTCAGATGTCCGTCCCACTATGGCACCCAGTTCGCAGTCATCTGCAAACATTGTCAGCCATAACCCCCCCTGTGTTTGCTTGTACTTTGGAAATGTAGATGCAGAAAAAGAGTGGACCCAGGACTGAGCCCCGTGGGACACCGCCTGTGACCGGCTGTGAGTCTGACATGGTGTCAGCAACTATGACCGTGTGGGTTGTGTCACCTAGCCAATTTGCAACCCATCCTGTGATGTACGGGTTCACATCCAAGCCGATGGGTTTATCAATGATACCTGAGGGGGGTATTGTGTTAAAGGCCTTTGCCAGGTCGAGGTAGGCTGTATGGACTGCCTGACCCTCATCAATGGCCTCGGTGACTGTTCCTAAAACGTCAACCAAGTTTTAAACGCATGATCTGCCCTTGACCAAGCCAAACTGGGTTGGATGCAAAGTATGCAAGTCCCCTATGTCGTCATCTATGAGTTCCATTATGATCTTTCCCCATGGCTTTGCAGATAAGGCTTGTCAAGCTAATGGGACGGTAATTACCAGGGTCAGTGGAGGCACTGCCCCTGTGAAGTGGGACTACAGTCGCCGTGCGCCACAATTTGGGTACGTTACCTGAGGTGAGGCTAAGATTAAACAGCTGTCCTAACTGTGGGTCTAATTCCTCAATGAGTTTTTGGAGTACACAGCCGGGACACCATCTGGTCCCATGGATGCTGTGTTCACTGCCTTGGAGAGAGCATGTCCCACCTGTGCGTTACAGAAGTTTTGGGGGCCACAATCCTCTGGTACAGACATCTCTCCATGTGGGGGGGTGGGGGGGAGATGTTTGCACCAAACCTGTCAGCCAGTATGTTGGCAATGTGTGTATGTTCAGTAAACTTCACATCATTCTGAACCCAGTCCGAGCATATCTGGGAGTGTCCTCCCAGGTGTCCAACATAGCTAAAGAAGGCCGTATGATTGTCTGTCGAGTCCTTGGTGATATATCTGTCGGATTTGCCCTGGATGATGTCATGAGAGCTTGTAGTTCTTCACATATAATGAGCAAGGGTGTCATACCTTACAAGGATTCTGCTCTGTCTTGTAGTAGCTACCTCCTTTCATTGTAGAGCTTGTGTATGGCTGGGGTACACCAGACTGGATGCTTGGCATTGGTACAAAGACTCACAGTTGTGTAAGGGATTGCCTGATCCATGCAGTCCTGTAGATGCTGGTAGAAGGCATATGTAAGTGATTCAGTGGCTTGAGTAATGTTTACCACTGGCTCAGGGGCCTTAAAGGAGACCACACTAGTGTTTAGAAGTGTGAAGTCGGCTTTTGAGAAAGCCATATGTATGGTAACCGGCACCACCCACAGCATTGTATGCCAATGGCAGAAGCTATTGTCCAAATAACATATTATTTTTATTATTAAATTATTCATTATTATTTATTTAGTTATTGTTTTAGCTACTTACACTTGAAAATGCCCGGTAAGACCAGGCGAAAATGCTCGTGATCTACTTGTTTTGGTGGTGTTATTTTGACAATAAAGTGGCGATTCTTTCCTATTGGGACTTCTGAGAATTATTTAAAGCAGTTGCTAACCTGCATCTTTGGATGTACACCATTTGGTTTCAGTTTTCAAAAAGCTGGTTTTCGTAGCACTACATAATATGGGTAGTCAAACAGACATCCGCGATTGGGGAACATACAGCAGCAGTCAAAACCACTGGCTAGATGGACACAGTCCAACAAGTTCTACACTTTACATATGCACATTGGTGTCCATTGTAGGACCCAAAAATTGATCCGTACGCAATATCATCCAGCTGCTACCGTTCCACCCAGAAGAAGCGACAGCCGTGACTACTGCACAGCTAGACATATGCACCACCAGCGTGTTTAAGGTTGATGACAAGTGTCCATGAAATGCAGGACATATGAACAGAAATCCCCAGATTGTCGAGTCCATAGAAGTGCGTCCACATCCCAGTCCCGCACACATGAAGGATGTGTAATGGGTACCGTCGAGGATTGCAGCCATGGGATCCTGGGTATGCAGAAATGGGGCTCGGTGTTGTTTGGCAGATAATCCGTTGTCCCGTCCCGTGGGAGGGATGTGGGTATAGCACATGCCTTACTCCCCACTAATAATGCAAAGCATCCACCGGATAATGCTAAATGCAGGTGTGAAATGTGTACAGCCCTATACCAGTGTCCAGTAGGCAATTCCCATGGATGGACAAGCGTACGACCAAGATGGCACACATAACTGCAAACCTGGTGGAATTACACAGCTGCAGTAAGGCATAACACAGGAAATACAGATAGGGACTACAGTAGACACTCCCCATACAAAGTCAGACCGCCGTGCGAATACCGGCGTACACAGCACTCAATCTGCCAGCACCAAAATGGGGATCACTCGCTGCCATACTGCGGAACAAATGGGCGACCTGTGGAACACATACTAATGGCACACCAACAACGTCAACTAGGAAGGTCAGTCAAAACCACTGGCCAGATGGACACAGTCCATCAAGTTCTACACTTTACATATGCACATCGGTGTCCATTGTAGGACCCAAAAATTGATCCGTACGGAATATCATACAGCTGTTATCGTTCTACCAGAAGAAGCGACAGCCGTGACTACAGCACAGCTAGACATATGCACCACCAGCGTGTTTAAGGTTGATGACAAGTGTCCATGAAATGCAGGACATATGAACAGAAATCCCCAGAGTTTCGAGTCCATAGAAGTGCGTCCACATCCCAGTCCCGCACACATGAAGGATGTGTAATGGGTACCGTCGAGTGTTGCAGCCATGGGATCCTGCGTAGGCAGAAATGGGGTTCGGTGTTGTTTGGCAGATAATCTGTTGTCCCGCCCCGTGGGAGGGATGTGGGTGTAGCACATGCCTTACTCCCCACTAATAATGCAAAGCATCCACCGGATAATGCTAAATGCAGGTGTGAAATGTGTACAGCCCTATACCAGTGTCCAGTAGGCAATTCCCATGGATGGACAAGCGTACGACCAAGATGGCACCCATAACTGCAAACCTGGTGGAATTACACAGCTGCAGTAAGGCATAACACAGGAAATACAGATAGGGACTACAGTAGACACTCCCCATAAAAAGTCAGACCGCCGTGTGAATACCGGCGTACACAGCACTCAATCTGCCAGCAAGAAAATGGGGATCACTCGCTTCCATACTGCGGAACAAATGGGCGACCTGTGGAACACATACTAATGGCACACCAACAACGTCAACTAGGAAGGTCATAAGATGGTTAACCTATGGTGTTCCCACTTATAAAGAACATCCTTCAATGAATTAATAGGATCTACATGTTTTGCTGGTGTTATTTTGACAATACAGTGGCGGATATTTCCTATTGGGACTTCTGAGGTTTAGTTAAAGCAGTTGCTAACCTGCATCATTGGATTTACACCATTTGGGTTCATTTTAGAAAAACCTGGTTTTCGTAGCACTACATAATATGGGTAGTCAAACAGACATCCACGATTGGGAAACATACAGCAGCAGTCAAAACCACTGGCCAGATGGACACAGTCCAACAAGTTCTACACTTTACATATGCACATTGGTGTCCATTGTAGGACCCAAAAATTGATCCGTACGGTATACCATCCAGCTGCTATCGTACCACCAGAAGAAGCGACAGCCGTGACTACTGCACAGCTAGACATATGCACCACCAGCGTGTTTAAGGTTGATGACAAGTGTCCATGAAATGCAGGACATATGAACAGAAATCCCCAGATTGACGAGTCCATAGAGGTGCGTTCACATCCCAGTCCAGCACACCTGAAGGATGTGTAATGGGTACCGTCAAGGGTTGCAGCCATGGGATCCTGGGTATGCAGAAATGGGGCTCGGTGTTGTTTGGCAGATAATCCGTTGTCCCGCCCCGTGGGAGGGATGTGGGTATAGCACATGCCTTACTCCCCACTAATAATGCAAAGCATCCACTGGACAATGCTAAATGCAAGTGTGAAATGTGTACAGCCCTATACCAGTGTCCAGTAGACAATTCCCATGGATGGACAAGCGTATGACCAAGATGGCACCCATAACTGCAAACCCGGTGGAATTACACAGCTGCAGTAAGGCATAACACAGGAAATACAGATAGGGACTACAGTAGACACTCCCCATACAAAGTCAGACCGCCGTGCGAATACCGGCATACACAGCACTCAATCTGCCAGCACCAAAATGGGGATTACTCGCTGCCATACTGCCGAACAAATGGGCGACCTGTGGAACACATACTAATGGCACACCAACAACGTCAACTAGGAAGGTCATAGGATGGTTAAACTATGGCGTTCCCACTTATAAAGAACATCCTTCAATGAATTAATAGGATCTACATGTTATGGTGGTGTTATTTTGACAATACAGTGGCAGATATTTCCTATTGTGACTTCTGAGGATTATTTAAAGCAGTTGCTAACCTGCATCTTTGGATGTACACCATTTGGTTTCAGTTTTGAAAAACCTGGTTTTCGTAGCACTACATAATATGGGTAGGCAAACAGACATCCACGATTGGGGAACATACAGCAGCAGTCAAAACCACTGGCCAGATGGACACAGTCCAACAAGTTCTACACTTTACATATGCACATTGGTGTCAATTGTAGGACCCCAAAAATTGATCCATACGCAATATCTACCAGCTGTGATCGAGTGACCCTGAAGGAGTAACAGCCGTGACTACGGCACAGCTAGACATATGCACCACCAGCGTGTTTAAGGTTGATGACAAGTGTCCATGAAATGCAGGACATATGAACAGAAATCCCCAGATGGTCGAGTCCATAGAAGTGCGTCCACATCCCAGTCCCGCACACATGAAGGATGTGTAATGGGTACCGTCGAGGGTTGCAGCCATGGGATCCTGGGTATGCAGAAATGGGGCTCGGTGTTGTTTGGCAGGTAATCCGTTGTCCCGCCCCGTGGGAGGGATGTGGGTATAGCACATGCCTTACTCCCCACTAATAATGCAAACCATCCACCGGATAATGCTAAATGCAGGTGTGAAATGTGTACAGCCCTATACCAGTGTCCAGTAGGCAATTCCCATGGATGGACAAGCGTACAACCAAGATGGCACCCATAACTGCAAACCTGGTGTAATTCCACAGCTGCAGTAAGGCATAACTCAGGGAATACAGATAGGGACTACAGTAGACACTCCCCATACAAAGTCAGACCGCCGTGCGAATACCGGCGTACACAGCACTCAATCTGCCAGCACCAAAATGGGGATCACTCGCTTCCATACTGCGGAACAAATGGGTGACCTGTGGAACACATACCAATGGCACACTAACAACTTCAGCTAGGAAGGTCATAGGATGGTTAAACTATGGTGTTCCCACTTATAAAGAACATCCTTCAGTGAATTAATAGGATTAATGTCAATTGACCATGGAATACACCTAATCAACATCAAAAACAGCTGGCACCTTATGGCACACAATCCAAAACACACATAGGTAGATGATACAGTCAACGTAGAAATTGTCCAGGACAGTGCCCAAATGGTATACAAAGGTTCCTTCATAGACAAGTAAGCGCTTTCACCCATAGGCTTCGTCAGACTTACACATAACATAAAAGCATCCAGGCTTTAAATATCCCTCCTTACACTTTCATTGGTCAATTTCTCAGCAAACAATGAACAATTAACCACAGCATATAATGCACAGACGCAATGTTAACTACACACACATATATTAACATCTCCAAAAACATCCTATTAAAACATGTATTATATGATATTGTACTATGCCTAATACTCATCAATCAAAGATCTAACAATATATATAGAAGATATGTATATCATATCAATGTAATACAGTGGTAAACAACTGAAAGAGTGGACTAATGTGTGTTAACTGTATATCTGTACCTAAACTACATTCCTGTTATGTGGGTTTAAGCCACCTGCTTCTCAAAAGAGGCTTAATCATTGTTTCATCAGTCAGCCCTGGTGTGTGGTCAACTCTCCACCTAATAATCCATCTCAATCCGCATTCTAAACATAGTTGATGAGGTTCCCCCCTCTGGTATTATAACCTAGCCTTTGTAAAACACTGAATGTAAACGTATGCCTTGTGATGTGCTCATAGCCGGCCGTAGGCATACGCCAATCCTGCGGCTGCCTAGGGCACCGCACTAGTAGGGCCACCTGTCTAGTAGGTATGTCATGTAGGTACACCAGGATGGGGGCACCATGTGCTGTGGTGGTGGGCGCCATGGAGCCCTATAGCCTAGGGCAGCGGTCGATCTAAGGTCGCTGCCGTAGGAGGGGTAGTACGGTCTGCAGTTATGTGCAGAAGTGCACATGAAACAGCGGTCTACAAGGATTACCCATAGTGGCGACACCTGCACAGATGGCTATAGCGGGACACACACACGACCATGCATACAGCACAGTTAGACATACACACACCATAAACAGGCAATTATACACAAGGTTTATGGTGTGTACGGGTACAGTGTCAGTACAGCAAAGATAGCTGTCTGCCACGATATCCAGCAGATGTCTCTAGGGTGTTCTGGAATACGGACGTTGCATGGACAATGAGTGGATATGCATCGTACCACAGTTCTATGTGTCAGCCGTGCAAATATGCGATACATGGGACAGACAGCTGTCCATGCAAGAGCAGCGCTATGGGCACAACATAGGTATGTAGATATACAACGAGAGAGATACAGACGGACACATGTGGCAAGGCCATGAGTGTAACGTACACAGCACCACCCCATCACACCACAGCAGGGTGCACGTGGAGAACACGCTACGGAGGTCGCCAACCACAGCAGGCACACAGGCAGTCCACGAGCTGCGTCTCACCATCCACAAACACAGGGATGGCGGCAGGATATAAGTGTTCTGTTGAAACTCTAAAGCCATACCCTATGAACCCATGCGGCTGGGAGCATAGACACACACACACATCTGGCAGGCATGGTGATTGACCACACCCCCACATACCCAACTGCACAACAGTATGACACAGGTATGGAACGCGCTACGTGGACCACCGAACACAGCACCGTCAGAGGCACACGTCCAGGTGGGTGACAACATCCGTAAAGGGATAGCCTCCGATAGCCAAGGTATGTGTTGCCAAGCATCTAAAATAACTACACTCTACTAGGGCAGCTGTGAACACACACACCCCACACACACACATGGGGAAGGGCCGGGAGTCAAACCTACGCCTACCTACATGTACTCACTACAGCATGATGCATTTACAGAATGCACTACCGAGACTACTGAGCACAGTGCTGTCAGAGGCATACTTCTAGGCGGGTGACATCATCCGTAAGGGAATAGGTGACAATAGCCAAGGTATGTGTTGCGAAGCATCTAAAAGCATGTTCATCTGGAAAGGCAGCTGGAAACACCCACACACACACACACACACACACACACACACACATACCTCACACACACACGGGGAAGGAGGGCTGGGAGTCGAACCTACGCCTACCTACATGTACTCACTACAGCATGATGCATTTACAGAACGCGCTACCGAGATTACTGAGCACAGCGCTGTCAGAGGCATACTTCTAGGTGGGTGACATCATCCATAAGGGAATAGCTGGCAATAGCCAAGGTATATGTTGCGAAGCTTCTAAAAGCATGTTCATCTGCAGAGGCAGCTGGAAACACACACACACTTCACACACACACGGGGAAGGGCCAGGAGTCGAACCTACGCCTACATACATGTACTCACTACAGCATGATGCATTTACAGAACGCGCTACCGAGATTACTGAGCACAGCGCTGTCAGAGGCATACTTCTAGGTGGGTGACATCATCCGTAAGGGAATAGCTGACAATAGCCAAGGTATGTGTTGCGGCCTAAAGCATGTTCATCTGCAGAGGCAGCTGGAAACACACACACACACACACACACACACACGCACACACACGGGGAAGGGCCGGGAGTCGAACCTATGCCTACTTACATGTACTCACTACAACATGATGCATTTACAGAACGCGCTACCGAGATTACTGAGCACAGCGCTGTCAGAGGCATACTTCTAGGCGGGTGACATCATCCGTAAGGGAATAGCTGGCAATAGCCAAGGTATATGTTGCGAAGCGTCTAAAAGCATGTTCATCCGTAGAGGCAGCTGGAAACACACACACACACACACACCTCACACACACACGGGGAAGGGCTGGGAGTCGAACCTACGCCTACCTACATGAACTCATTACAGCATGATGCATTTACAGAATGCACTACCGAGATTACTGAGCACAGCGCTGTCAGAGGCATACTTCTAGGTGGGTGACATCATCCGTAAGGGAATAGCTGACAATAGCCAAGGTATGTGTTGCGAAGCTTCTAAAAGCATGTTCATCTGCAGAGGCAGCTGGAAACACACACACACTTCACACACACACGGGAAGGCCAGGAGTCGAACCCACGCCTACTCTACATGTACTCACTACAACATGATGCATTTACAGAACGCTGCCATCAGATTACTGAGCACAGCGCTGTCAGAGGCATACTTCTAGGCGGGTGACATCATCCGTAAGGGAATAGCTGGCAATAGCCAAGGTATATGTTGCGAAGCGTCTAAAAGCATGTTCATCCGTAGAGGCAGCTGGAAACACACACACACACACACACACACCTCACACACACACGGGGAAGGACTGGGAGTCGAACCTACGCCTACCTACATGAACTCATTACAGCATGATGCATTTACAGAATGCACTACCGAGATTACTGAGCACAGCGCTGTCAGAGGCATACTTCTAGGTGGGTGACATCATCCGTAAGGGAATAGCTGACAATAGCCAAGGTATGTGTTGCGGCCAGCATGTTCATCTGCAGAGGCAGCTGGAAACACACACACACACACACACACACACACACACACCTCACACCTCACACCTCACACACACACAGGGAAGGGCCGGGAGTCGAACCTACGCCTACCTACATGAAAACACTACAGCATGATGCATTTACAGAATGCGCGACCGAGATTACTGAGCACAGCACTGTCAGGAGGCATACCCCTAGGTGGGTGGTATCATCTGCAGAGGCAAGGCAGCCGATAGGGAATGAAGACAGAGTGCGCAGTCACACAGCATGTTACCATCCCAAGGTGGGCATACAGTAACACGGTAGTGCTGCAGTCGGGAATACCAACTAACTACGGAGCAGTACATCACGACATGGATACGGGATGCACCACATACAGTATACCCTATGAGAGGGCATCCAGCTTGCACGATGTAGGCAGCCATTGTGGCATAACAACCACATATGACTCACCTGGATGGTCACCATGGCTATGCAGGATGTCATTGGCCATGGCTACACGCCTAGTAGCAGACATAGGTGCCGACTGTAGTGTGTACCCCCGAATGGTGTACTGGCCATGCCCTCACACCTAGCGGTTGCAAAGGGGAGACAAACTCAATAAACCAGGAACAAACTTAGAAAATCAAAAAAGCAGATCCAACGCAGCACTTGAAGACAGGCACGAGTTTAATACAGGTTAAGCGCCGTCAAGTTTGAGCAACTTCTTCAGACAACAAACCAAATTCCATTCACATTTTTATATTTCATCGTCACAAGTAAATTTCATTAAGGAAATCAATTAGCTAACAATTTTTCAATTAAAAACCCGCCAAATAAAAAGCACCAAAGCATTACAACTTCTACAACTAATAGCAGCAAAAAGTATATAATACATATAATAAAAATGCTTGTATTATTACTTGTCTCATAAAGATATAAATGAACATATATAAATAATTAAATAGTATACTGAACAAAGGGTATATGTTCAATATTTAATATTTAATGTATAATGTTTGATATTTAATATTTAATGTTAAACATTTCATCTACATTATTCTAGTACTATGTCATACTGCAATATAAAATCATGTCTCATCCTAATTAACTCTATCAACTACTACATTACTAAATGTGTTGCCAAAAAAGTTATTAAATAAGGTTTACCAATAAAGTTGCGATACAAAACCAAAATGTATATTCAATATAATTGAAATATAGTTTAAAACTAAAGTGCTACAGAACCAGTATGTTACAAAACAGAAATGTAATTCCTAATCATGTAATGAATACAATACTAAAAATGATAGTAAAATCTAAAGTCAAAACCTAGACCGCCCTGTCACAGCTCGGAAAAAAGAGGGGAGTGGGGGGGCGAGAGTATAGAGGGGGGGGAGAAGGAGGGGTGGGGGGGGGAGAGAGAAAGGAAGAAAAAGAAGAGGAAAAAGAAGGAAGGGAAAGAATGAAAAAATGGGGAAGAGGGAAAGAAAAAGAAGAGGAAAAAGAAGGAAGGGAAAGAAGGAAAAAAAGGGAAAGAGGGAAAGGGTAAAAAAAAAAAAAAAAAAAAAAAAAAAAAAGCTGTTTCAGGGTGGTCCAGGTTTTGACTTTAGATTTTACTATCATTTTAGTATTGTATTCATTACATGATTAGGAATTACATTTCTGTTTTGTAACATACTGGTTCTGTAGCACTTTAGTTTTAAACTATATTTCAATTATATTGAATATACATTTTGGTTTTGTATCGCAACTTTATTGGTAAACCTTATTTAATAACTTTTTTGGCAACACATTTAGTAATGTAGTAGTTGATAGAGTTAATTAGGATGAGACATGATTTTATATTGCAGTATGACATAGTACTAGAATAATGTAGATGAAATGTTTAACATTAAATATTAAATATCAAACATTATACATTAAATATTAAATATTGAACATATACCCTTTGTTCAGTATACTATTTAATTATTTATATATGTTCATTTATATCTTTATGAGACAAGTAATAATACAAGCATTTTTATTATATGTATTATATACTTTTTGCTGCTATTAGTTGTAGAATTTGTAATGCTTTGGTGCTTTTTATTTGACGGGTTTTTAATTGAAAAATTGTTAGCTAATTGATTTCCTTAATGAAATTTACTTGTGACGTGAGAGTATAAAAATGTGAATGGAATTTAGTTTGTTGTCTGAAGAAGTTGCTCAAACTTGAGTGACGAAAAGCGCTTAACCTGTATTAAACTCGTGCCTGTCTTCAAGTGCTGCGTTGGATCTGCAAAGGGGAGACAGACATGCTCACGGGGTATCAACGCAGATGGGCGCGGTGTGCACTGTTCTGTGTGTCCATCTACACAGCTGCTTACTGGGCATGCTCAGACACTTAGAATCTGCAAAGTGCAGACATGCATACACATGGGGCGACATCATGGGAGGCAGAATGTGGACCGTTGTGTGTGTCCACCCACACAACAGCAACCCGGCCATGCCACAGATGTGGTGGTTGTGAAGGGGAAACAGGCATGCACACGGGGTATCAACGCAGATGGGCGCGGTGTGCACTGTACTGTGTGTCCATCTACACAGCTGCTTACTGGGCATGCTCAGACACTTAGAATCTGCACAGTGCAGGCATGCATACACATGGGGCAAAATCATGGGAGGCAGAATGTGGACCATCGTGTGTGTCCACCCACACAACAGCAACCCGGCCATGCTCACACGTAGTATACTACGTGTCCGTCCGCATGCAGACGGAGTGCACACACCGCAAGTCATGGCCAGGTAAACCCGCACACGCACAGGGTGGACACACATGCAGTCACATCGCATACACACAGATGACAGCACAGGCGTCACGGGTGCAGGCTGAACATGTACACACTGCAGTGAACACTGTAGCTGCCATGCCAGCACCATGTCATCAGTGCAGCAGTATGCCTCACAGTCCAGCAACAGCATGTGACATATGTCCACA
This sequence comes from Protopterus annectens, assembly GCF_019279795.1. Classification (NCBI taxonomy): domain Eukaryota; kingdom Metazoa; phylum Chordata; order Ceratodontiformes; family Protopteridae; genus Protopterus; species Protopterus annectens. The sequence continues at coordinate 1,622,297,926 of NC_056739.1, forward strand.
AGACTATGTGGCGGTGTACGTCCATCGTGCAGAGTACACATGCACTATCAATGATCCCACAGGTGTGATGTAGTCCACCCATACCGGTATACACAGACAGGCATGCTCCACACATACCATGGGCCTGACACAGATATGACACATGACTGCAGCTGTACCACAGTGAAACAATGTCCGGATATGTCACATATGTCATTTCCTGGCTGTGTGCATGGACTGCACGCAGGACACATACAAAGCCTGTGATGTACCACATGCATAACAAAGGCGTACGCGGTAATACACACACGAAGGGAAGGCGGACACATGTCTGTGGTATGCACCCCCTACAGGGTGTAGCGGTGTTCACTGGGACACATACCCTTGTACAGTTTGCCTGTGACAGCTGTGATACCATACCACAGTCCATGTTCCATGTATGTCGACACACATGTCACAACGTAGCAATGCATACACACATGGCAACAGGGGATACATGTGACACGTGTACTGTGCATGGTGCAGCCATGCATGAGCGGTGTCCAGTGTCCGTAACACAGTTGCAACCCCCTACCACATGCATACCCATCATGGGGGCCGTCATATGGTGGCA
>NC_056739.1:1622301793-1622361793 GCF_019279795.1 Protopterus annectens
AATAAAAGCAATTAATTTTTAAAACAAGTTAAACAAAGGAAAAGTGTTCATCTGTAAAAAGGGATCTTCTATTCCTTGAATTGCTACCAATTAACTAGACAATGTAACTTAGTGTTATTTCATGCCCTGTTGCAATTCCAGCAAAAGCAGCAGGATTGAAACACCAAGTAATGCTGCTGGGCATTCATCCTTCCAATCCTTCCAATAAATTATAACTCCTAGACCCTGATTGTTTTTTGAGACCACTGACTAATTGTCTTGATCTTTCAGCTAATCTCTGTAAGTCCAAAAACAATGATTTTATGCTGGGAAGGAAGTAAATGTGACATCTTTTCAATGGAGTTGTGAAATGTCATGAACTTAGTGCTTATAAACTGTAACTGATATATTTAAAATGCTCAGAATAATTAGTGAGGTAATAAGCTGTATCAGATATAGTAGTGAAACATGAATTGCCTAGCAGGGACGTCGGGAGGCATACGCACTGTACTGATTTCAGTACAACTTATTTAGAAGGGGGGGTAGCTTTTTAAATGTTTGTTTTTCGCGCTTTACTGCACGATGACGTCAGCCAGTCAGAATGGAGCTCACCGCGCATGTATTTCCGGCCGTTACATGAGCAGGAGAGGATTCAAGCGTTATGGACTATTTACACGAGCGGGAGAGGATTGTTTTGGAGACTATGGATGTAGGCGTTATGGAAGACCAGAGAGGGTTGGTGAGTTATTCAAGTGTTATGGACTATTTATTACACGAGCGGGAGAGGATGCAAGCATTATGGAAGACCAGAGAGGGTTGGTGAGTAATATAGAGTATGTGTGGAGATTCAAGCGTTATGGAGTGTGTGTGTGTGTGTGTGTGTGTGTGTGTGTGTGTGTGTGTGTGTGTGTGTGTGTGTGTGTGTGTGTGTGTGTGTGTGTGTGTGTGTGTGTGTGTGTGTGTGAGTGTGTGAGCATGTATAAATTTAGTCATTTTTCAGTACACATTTGAATTGTGTTAGTTCCTTTTAATGATAGTGCATCAAGAGGTAACTAAAAAATAACCCCAACATGCAGTTGCTGACAAACTTCATTAGCTGTAGGACTGGATTTATGCCTTGAAGGACAGAGAAGTATATTCCATAAATGAGGAGTCTCAGAAGCACACAGTACTGTACACTGTTAGTTATGTTCTTCTTTCCTTAGGAAGCATCTACTACTTTCAGCCACATTGTTATCCTCCCTACCTTATAGTGGCCATCGTTTAGGTTTCTTAGTGTATTATAATACCAGTATGGCATTTTGTGTGAATTTCCTTGGCTATAGCTAGAATGAGTGACCACTATCCACTGCCTTTGTGACTATGTCGAAATATATACTAAATTAAACAGACACGACCTCCCTTTCAAAAAACAAACTGCTGCAGGTACAGCTGTATGCAATTTTTGATATTGCGCTTTATGAAAACATATGATGCCTTACAAACTGGATTAGTTAGGCTGATGGGTTTATAGGAAGTGGGGCCCCTTATGAACAGGCATCAATACAGCAGATTTACATACTTCAGAAACTCTCCCTGAGTCTAAGCATTATGGAAGACCAGAGAGGGTTGGTGAGTAATATAGAGTATGTGTGGAGATTCAAGTGTGTGTGTGTGTGTAAATGCCCCAGGTGAGATGTACTGGTGATTAGTCATGGTGGTGTGGTAGGGAATACCTCAGGCTTGAACCCTGTACCTTGTATGCAGGTATTAAAGACCTGAATTCCCTACCCACCACCATTTGTAAAAAAATTGCAGATTTTTGCCTCATATTTGATCTGATCAATATCTGTATCGTATCTGTGGTTTTTAAATATTGCAATGCTTGAAATTTGATGGTGCAGTGGTAGCAACGTAGCATTGATGTCTCACAGCTGTAGGTTCTTGGGTTTGGTTCTTGGCTGGGGGGTCTGTATCTTCTCCCTGTGTTTGTGTGGGTTTGCTTTTGTGTCCTCCCATGTTACAAAGACATGTCTGCATTATTTTTTCCTGGGCCTCTGCTGAGAATTGTTTTTTTTTTTCGTTCCAAGTCAGACTGTCCTGATTAGCAAATTGACAGGCATTTAAATTTCAGACTTCAGGTTTCTGAATGTTTACTTCCTTACATATTTGATGGTGCAGTGGCAGTATTGTTGCCTCACAGCTATAGGTTTTCTGGTTTGATTCTTGGCTGGGGTGCCTTCTGTGTGGAGTCTGCATCTTATCCCTGTGTTTGTGACATAGTAAAACAATGTTTTATTCTAGCAATAAATATATACTAACACAACCTTTTTTATAGCAATTTGTTTAAGTTTATGACTATTTGAAATTTGTCCTTATTTTTGGGACTGTAATACCCTGTTATTGGCTTTGTCCAGGTTTTTTGTGCTAAGGTTGACAGCTATGGCAAGAACTGAATTCACTGAATATGTTTGAGGGCTGTATTCTCTCATTACTGGGTTTGTCCAGGTGTTTTGTGCTAAGAAGTTGACAGCTATGGTGAGAACTGAATTCATTAAATGATAGCCATTTAAGTTTCAGTCTTCCTCTCTTTCACAAAGCAGGTGATTTGGCATAGTGGTATGTTGTTCTGACTACTTTGCACAGTGACCTTGGTAGTAAAATGTATGATGGTAATGCAGCATTTTATTCTAGCAGCTTTCCAAGATTATACAAGCAATGTTTAATGTGTTCCTGTTTTTTGCCCTTTTGACCCACCCCAATAAATTTGGCTTTTTCCAGACTTCTTGTGATGCGAAGTTGAAATGTAGTTGAGTATTGCATAGATTTTACAAGGAGCTGAGAGCTGCAGGGGAAGAGAAGTTTAGTGCTGATCATGCTAAGTTAGCTCACATTGCTAGTAGCACAAAATGTTGTGTACTTGCTTTTAATGCAGAAGGTTGTTGGTTCTTCTCCCATAAGGGGTGAATGCTGCTGTACTGAAAGTTAAGACACTAACAATGAGCCTGTTATCAGTTTGCCATCCATTTCCTATTGCAATATTACTAGCTTATTATTAATCTAATTTAGGCAATTTATTCCTCACGGCATCAGACACTTTTTATTTTCGGTGAAGTCATGAAATATAAAGGTGATTGCTAGCAGCAACCTCTTCATTAGTTAGATTTATTTAACGTGGAATTATTTAGATGACTTTTTTACTACTTCAGAGATTGTGCATATTATTTACTGATAATGGTGGACTGTAAAAGTTTGACTAGACTTTTATGATGGAAATGTTCTGAATTGGGCAGTTTTGTTTCATTGTTTACTGGAAAAATGTTCAAAGCAATAGGAAGGTGTATCAAAGAGCACATGTATGTTTCATATGCAAGGGGCCTATGATTTAAAAGCAGCCCAGAATTAATTTTTATCTGCCACGGGTAAAATGTATTTTCTTTGAATGTGGGTTTTAATGTTGTTTCAATGAATGTGAGTTTCAAGGGCAGAGAAGTTTTAATGCCAAGTTTGTTTAGCAGATGTCTTAGTGTTTGTGCTGTAAAATGCAAAATAAAACTTTCAAATGAAGTTCAAATCATCATAGAAGTAAATCAGTATGCACATTAGTGTTTATGGTAAATGGAGTGAAATAGCAAAGTAATGGATCATTGGAATGGCTGCAAGGGGAGGCTCCATTCGACCATGGTTTTGTGAGGGGGAAGGGCGGCAAACTTAGACAGCCCCAGCTGAACTATACCTCCCAACTGTCCAGATTTTCAAAGAATAGATTTTTTGCTTCTTATTTTTTGGTTTGTTCCTCAATTTGTGGTTTTCTGGCAAATGATTTAGGAATTAAGTCACTAAATAATGACACACTAGTTTCAGACTTTATAACCTTCAGAAAAATGCATGCTAAAATAAGACCTGTTCTATCAACTGTCCCAGTTTATACAAGAGCAATTTTTAGTACTGTTTATATGTTCCCTCAATATATTTGGCCTTGTCCAGATTTATTGCATTAACAGGTTGAGAGGTACATGCAAATAAATTGCTTTATAGAATTAGGCATAGCCAAACCTCAACTGTCCCTGATTTTGGCTCAAAATGTTGCTCTTCCCTAATGATCCCTCCACAAAATAGCAATTTTGGAAGAAAACATAGAGGGTTTACTTTACTTTTATAAATAACTGTAATGATCAGAATTATACATTACTTTTATTTCAGAAATGCATGTAGATTCTCTAATTTTGTCAGCTGCTCTAAGTTAACTGTGCTCATATTAAAATGGTGTCCCTCCTTTGACAGGTTCCCAGCTGTATTGTCTGGCAATTTTATATTTTTGCATCACATTTTTGGTCCATTTTTCATAAAATTGCAGTTTTCTGGCAAATTAGTGGCAAATTGTTAAAGACTGAAGTTAGAAAATAATGCAGACATTTCAGTTTCAGATTTCATACCTTTCAGAAAATTCATACTGATGCAAGACCTACTACTATTCTATTATCTTTCTAAGTTTATAAGAGCAATATTTAAAAAAAATGTCCTTATTTTTGGGCCTTTGCCTCAGTTTTATTTATGAGTTTGTTGCTGTAAGAGGTTGAGAGGTGTTTTTTTTTGTGTGTGTGTGTGTGTGGTAGGTAGCATACCTCTCAACTGTCCACATTTTGCAGAATGTCCAGATTTTTGCCCCATATTTTTTCTGTTCCTCATAAATTTTGTGATTTTCTAGAAAATCATTGAAGGCTGAAGTTGCTAAATAATGACAGACATTTGAGCTTCAGACTTCATGTCCTTTAGAAAAATTCATACTAGCACAAATCCTGTTATTCTAGCAACTTTCTAAGTTCACGAACATTATTTAATATCTGTCCCTGTTTGTTTTAGGCTTTGTCCATATTTCTTGCACTAAGAGGTAGGTAGGGGTGTGTGAATGAAACATCCTAGTTAGTAGTAGCAGGTTGTTAGTAATTTACTCAAGCTCAAAACCTGTACCTTAGTTACAGAAAACAAAAGCATAAAGTCTCTACCCCAACTACCATGCTGCATTTTTCAAAGAACTGACATTTCAGGTTAATTTTCAATTCAAGGAACCGAGTTTGAGTGAATTTATATTATATTACTGAAGAGGCATTACAGCGAATGTCTCTTCATCGACACTAAAAGAGCGAACCGTGAATTACGAGAATGGCCGTAGCTTGGCTGGGGAGGGGGGTAGCAGTTTGAGAGCTGTCAGTACAAATTTGAAAATCCTAGCTACACCCCTGCCTATCTGTGTTATAAAACAGGCTGTAACCTAGCAACAGAAAATCAGAAAGTGACCTGCTCAAGTGGAAGGATCACCATGGGTTACACTATAGGTTATGCCTGAAGATTTCTGATTCTGGCATTGAACAGTCCACTTAAAGCTCATGCTTGATGTGGTTAGAAGAAAGATCAAGAAAGGAGTCTGCGTACATCTGAAGTGAAGCATAGCTGAGGCTTGCAGCTATAAGTTGTAACCTAAAGCCTGATTGCTGGGATGATTGTGGAGGACTACAACTTCAGAGAATAAAATTGCAGGAGTAAGAACTAAATGTTGAGAACAGGAGCAATTAGGTGCTGATTTTTGTGTCTGCTTGAACCAGACACCCTTAGGAACATGGTTAACTTGGCTAGGCTTGTAAGGGCGCTGGGGCAATTAGTCTAGTAATCACCTAAGGTCCTATGATCCGATATATCTAATGTTCTATATAAATAATACAATGTGCAAAGCCAAAGTCAATTGTTTTCATTTCATCTCTAAAAACAAGCCTGTGTTTTGAAATATCTCTGCCTGACTGCCTCCACTGGAGTTTAAAGTTGACAACATTTTAAGTCACATGAACACACACACACACACACACACACACACACACACACACACACACACACACACACACACACACACACACACACTCCCATCTTCCGTCCAACTACTCACTCTGAAAGTGTCCCATCTTCCGTCCGTTTCAGTTTCCGCTCGCACCTAAGTATCCATCCATCGCGCTTGCGAACCCAAAACCGTCAGTGTCCTGCCTCCATTTTCAGTGAAGTCCGTCTCAGTTCCCGCTTGCGAACCCGAAACCGTCCGTGTCAGTTCCCGCTCGCAAACTTGAAAATATGAGCACTGCGCGATGAGCGAGGATGTCAGCACACTCGCGACTGGACTTCTTTCTTCTTAAAGAAGAACGCGCCCAAAAAAAAAAAAAAAAAACTTTTTTTAAAACTAGTCAGCCGATTCCCCCTTGCACCTGCCTGCGGGCGCCTTTGGTTTGCAAGTATAAATATGAAGTACCTCTCAACTGCACAGAATGTGCAGATTTTTGCCTCATTTTTTATTTAATTCTCAAAATAATTGTGTTTTTTGTGACAATTTACAGAGGGCTGAAGTCAGTACATAATGACATTTCAGTTACAAGACCGAGTTCCGCTGTGGCGACCCCTTACAGGGAGAAGCCGAAAGACACAACAACAACTTTAGATTCTTTAATAGATACATGCTTAAGCACAACCTGTTATTCTAGCAACTTGATAGTTGATAAGAGCAAAACTTAAGATCAGTCCATGATTGGGGCCTTAGCCCCTGCATTATTCTTGTATTTGTCCAGACTTCTTGCTGTGAGGCTGATGAGTATTATGTTCATTGGGTTTTCCAGGTTAAAATATTGAATAAATATTTCATTACATATGCTATTTTCCAGCAGTTTAACAACTGCTTCTACCGTTCTACGTTATGTTTAGATTATGGTTTATAATAATTATCAGACTTTTACCAAGATGATTCTCCCCACTAATGCTCAATTTCAATATATGTCTACAGCTAAAAATGAGAACTGTGAGTGGCAGACAAGTTCATAGGTTCATAGGTTCATAGGTTTATACTAGGCTATCTGCCCTAAGGCATTTATAAGCCTAGCCAAATTATTGTGGCTTACGCCACCCCTTATATGAAAAAATACTGTGCCCATTAGTTTGTTGTGCCTCTGTCCAGCAGTGACACAGAGTTGATTCCTGGGGTAAACCTACGATCTCCCATCCACAGGTCTAGATTTCTCTTGAACAGAGTCAGCGAGGTGCTCTGCCTCACATGGACCGGGATTTTATTCCACAGCATAGGGAGTCTCTGAGTGATAAATCTATCCCTCCAGCACGTCCTATTTATATCCGTGCTAAGGTTTACGTCGCTTCCTCTAGTGGTTTTGGTGGATTTGGATTTTCTGAGGTGGAGCATGTCCATTAATTCCGGTTGGACATGGCCTTGTATGTCAGGCACATGTCACCTCTGAGCAGACGGTATGCGACTGAATAGAGCTGGAGTTTCTTCAATCTGGCAGCATATGACAGATTTTGGAGTCCTTTATCCTTTTGGTGAGGAACTTTGGGTCTCTCCAATTGCTGCAGATGTCGGGTGAGATACATCCCGAATGGGGCATTGTACTCGATCATTGGTCTGATAAGTGAAGAGTACAGGGGAACAATGACCTCACTAGATCTGGATGTGAATCCCTTCATGATCAGGTGGGCAATGTAGAAGGTCTTTCTAACCACTTTAGCAATGTGAGTGTCAAAAGAAAGGCCACTGTCAACCTGGGTCCCCAGGTCCCTGATAACCTCTTCTGTGCTTAGTGGATTGCCACCTATATGGTAGCTTGGGGTTACCTTGTTTTTCCAAGGGTATGACTATACATTTTTGGCTTAACTTCAGGCCATGGCTCTGGCACCAGCTATCTGTTTCCGTAAGTCCCTTCTGAAGGATATCCGTGTCCGATGCACTTTCCACTATGGCGCCCAGTTTGCAGTCGTCTGCAAACTTTGTCAGCCAAAGTCCTCCCATGTTGGCCTGTACTTCTGAGAAGTAGATGCCAAACAATAGGGGGCCAAGGACCGAGCCCTGTGGGACACCACTTGTGACCGCCTTGGAGTCTGACACAGCGCCAGCAACTCTAACCCTGTGGGTTCTGTCCTTAAGCCAGTTTGCAACCCATCTTGTGACATATGGGTTTACATTTAAGCTGGTAAGTTTTTCTACAATACCCGAGTGGGGTATTGTGTCGAAAGCCTTTGCAAGGTCTAGGTAGGCTGTATGGACTGCCTTTCCCTCATCAATGGCCTTGGTGACTGTTTCGAAGAAGTCAACCAAGTTCAAAAGGCATGATCTTCCCTTGACAAAGCCAAACTGGGTCGGGTCCAATGTCTGCAAGTCCCCTATATCTTTGTTTATGAGCTCCATTATGATGATTTAAACAGTTAATATTTATTTCATCTGGCATCACACAACTATTAGGTGTTTAAGAACCGTCCTCCCCATCCTGAGCACATTAAACTTAAAAAGGGCAAACTGAAATATTCCTTTTCTTCTTGTCTGGCATAGTCTGTGACGATTCCAAGCTATAAAGAAAGACAGAAATATCAGGCCATAGCATACCCTTTCCCCTTGAGAACGAACGGAGCTCTCTTTCAGAATACAACAAACATGAAGTCACACAGAACAAGTCTAACTGTGTTTAAAATATAACCACAACAGTCTGCGATGCAATCGCCCAGGTCAGTCAACTTCCTGAAGGCAAATGTGCCCAACAGGAAACTGTTCTTTCTCATTAGAACACAGTGAAGTTCCTTTTCAACTGTTCAGTTTCTAGTGTGTCTGTTGGTCTGTTCTTGTTCTTCTGTGTTTCTCCCCATCCCGAGAGAGAGATGGTCTATGTGAATAAAATAAAAAAAAAACAAACAAAAAAAAGATTTAATCATTAGTGTGTGTGCGTGTGTGCGTATGTATGTATGTATGTATGTGTGTGTGTGTGTGTGTGTGGGGGGGTGCTAACATTAATGGGAGGGACCTATTCATCCCTATTCCTATATGTTGTACTCTGAAGCTAGAAGACCTGTGTGGGAGGAAAGTGTGCACTCTTGGAGAATCACAATAGTAAAACCACAGAAGGGCCTTTTCAAGATCTAAAATCAATGTTTTCAATGTGGGTCTCTGCAGTGTCAATGTAATAATAGTGTTCCGAGTTCCCTAGAAGTTTTAATATTCGTTTCTCTGGAACACTTCCCACAGTCATGTAGAAGCATTTGTTAACTACTACTACTGTGCACTTTATTACTTGATAAAATATAATCTGACTGCCATTGGCTGTAGTATGATATGATGTGATGAAATCATTGACATTGTCCTGAACAAAGAAGAAGTGCATCTGAAAAAAAGACATTAGGCAAATGTCAATATTTAAATGAAAATTCACACAATCCAGTAGGAGTTTGCAGTCCTGAGTAAATTATGAGTTACTGTACATGATATACACTGTAGTAGAGACCTCTTTTACTAACACTAATGCTGACTCAAAAGACTATTCATTTCTACTAATATCCCTTTTGCTGTCTGTTTTTCTGACAATGATTTTCAATACTACTCTTCAGTCTTTGTAGGTCTCTATCCCAGAGCTGAATAAATGAAACAAAACCGTGTTAAACTTGCAGAAGTTATCTCTTGGATAAAAAAGTAATAAATTAAAAATATGCACAAAGCAATGAGCCACTAGCTACTGCAGATACATTTGAGGTATGCAATGCTCAATAATCCTACTGGTAAAATCTGAAATAAAACATAAACTGCAACATGGTTTGAATAATTTTAGTTTTACCCTGTACTCCAGCATTGAAAGAACAACTTAGGCAGACCACACCTGTGGGTAAATTCTAGGATTATCCACACATTCATTTGTGTATGTTTATTACACAATGTCTTTTTCTTTTGAAATCAATGTTTAGTGGTCTATTTTCTTTTTTCTTCAATCAAAAAAATTATGTCCTTTTCATAATCCTACCAATTAGTAAAAGCTTACAGTGGCATACAAAAATGTAAACTCTAAACATAAATATTAAAATAAATTGCTACAACTATCCCTGAGACAGTTTCACATGCTACTTGACTTGATATGGTTTTAGAGATGTTGCTTTTCATATAATATAATATAATATAATATAATATAATATAATATAATATAATATAATATAATATCATCATCTTCTTTTGGCTGTTCCCTTTAGGGGTTGCCACAGCAGATCATCTGTTTCCAGTTCTTCCTGTCCTCTGCATCTTGCTCTGTCACATCAACCACCTGCATGTCCTCTCTCACCACATCCATAAACCTTTTCTTAGGCCTTCCTCTTTTCCTGTTATCTGGTAGCTTCATCCTTAGCATCTTTTTCCCAATATACTCAGCATCCCTCCTCAGCACATGTCCAAACCAACGTAATCTTGCCTCTTTGGCTTTGTCTCCAAACTGGGCTGACCCTCTAATATACTTATTCCTGATCCTGCCCACCTAGTGCAAATCTTAACATCTTTAACTCTGTCACATCCAGCTCTAACTCCTGCCTTTTTGTCAATGCCACTGTCTCCAACCCATATAACATAGCTGGTCTTTCTACCCTCTTGTAGACCTTTCCTTTCACTCTTACTGGTACTCGTCTGTCACAAATCACTCCTGACACTCTTCTCCACCCACTCCATCCTGCCTGTACTCTCTTCTTCACCTCTGTTCCACACTCACCATTACTCTGAACTATTGATCCCAAGTATTTAAACTCATCCACCTTCGCCACCTCTACTTCTTGCATCCTCACCATTCCTCTATCCTCCCTCTCATTCACATACATATATTCTGTCTTAGTCCTGCTGACCTTCATTCCTCTTCTCTTTAGATCATATCTCCATCTCTCCAAGGTCTCCTCCATCTGTTCCCTACTCTTACTACAGATCACAATGTCATCTGGAAACATCATAGTCAACGGGGACTCCTGTCTGATCTCGTCTGTCAACCTGTCCATCACCATTACAAATAAGAAAGGGCTCAGAACTGATCCTTCATGTAATGCCACCTCCACCTTAAATGCATCCATCACTCCCACCGCAGACCTCACCGCTGTCACACTACCCTTGTACATATCCTGTACCACTCTTACATACTTCTCTGACACTCCCGACTTCCTCATACAATACCACAACTCCTCTATAGGCACCCTGTCATATGTTTTCTCTAAGTTTACAAAAACACAATGCAACTCCTTCTGAGCTTTTCTGTACTTCTCCATCAACAATCTCAGAGAAAACATTGCATCTGTAGTGCTCTTTCCAGGCATGAAACCATACTGCTGATCACTAATCATCACGTCCCTTCTTAACCTAGCTTCCACTACTCTTTCCCATAACTTCATGCTATGACTGATCAGTTTAATCCCTCTGTAGTTACTACAGCTCTGCACATCAACCTTATTCTTAAAAATTGGTACAAAAACTCTTTTTCTCCATTCCTCAGGCATCCTCCCACTTTCAAAGATTTCATTAAACAATCTGGTTAAAAACTCCACTGCCATTTCTCCTAAACACCTCCATGCTTCCATAGGTATGTCATCTGGACCAACAGCCTTTCCATTCTTCATCCTCTTCATAGCTATCCTTACTTCCTCCTTGCTAATCCATTGTACTTCATGATTCACTATCCCCACATCATCCAACCTTCTCTCCCTCTCATTGTCATTATTCATCATCCCCTCAAAGTACTCTTTCTATCTGCTCAACACACTCTCCTTGCTTGTGGGTATGTTTCCCTCATTATCATTTATCACCTTTACCTGCTGCACATCTTTCCTAACTTGGTCCCTCTGTCTAGCCAATCAGTACAGGTGCTTTTCTCCCTCCTTAGTGTCCAACCTTTCATACAACTCTTCATATGCCTTATCCTTAGCCTTTGCCACCTCTCTCTTTGCCATGCACCTCATCTCCTTATACTCCTGTCTACTTTCTTCATCTCTCTGGCAATCCCACTTCAATATAATATAATATAATATAATATAATATAATATAATATAATATAATATAATATAATATAATATAATATAATATAATATAAAAGTGAACACTGGACTTTTCATAACAGCAGATCCAAAATAGTTAAAGATGTGCTTATATGACCAGGAAGAGTTGTCTGTTGCTCTGTAACCATCTGCAGCAGTGTGGCACCAAACTGGAGTAGGGGCAAAATGATTAAATATGCAATTAACCAGCCCAACAAAACTCATCATTGCAAGGCCCTCTGTGACGCCTATGCCCTGGCCCAGCAATCAAGGAGCCTCACTCCTTAGCACTAACACCAGAGAGGGTGTCTCATATATGAGGAAAGGATAAAAAATACACACAGTAAAGTGCAATTTCCCTTAAGAGCACACAAAGATCACAGTCAGTCCAGGGCTGGTTGTTCCCTTGCTCCCCAGGTCCCCAATAAGACTCCCCACTGGCACAGCTATAGGGTCCAGATCTCAGCCAGCTGGGCAAGCTAAAATCTCCAGCACCCTCTCTGTCCAACCAGTGCTTTGTGTCCCTGCCCAAGTAGCTGACACACACACACTTTGAGATAAGAGTTTATACAACCACACAGACACCTCTGGGGAAGGCTGACACAGGTTCTCCAGCTGTGCCCCTTTTACCCAGACTATACAGTAGTAATTACTGCCACCACCCAGCTAATACTTATCAGCTACTCAAAGGCCCTTAAAAGGGTGTCCAGTTATTACTGTGCAATATTATGATTCAATTGGTAATATGGCTAAACAGTCTTAAGGCTTATTAGAGTGACCTGGTACAGGATCCTTATATACATGCAATGTACTCTAGAGCTTAACTTATCTCTACACAAACCAGCCACAGTTAAAATGTTTTAAAATATTTATAATAAATAATTAAAACCTCAAGACAATTCTTTCTACTACACAGACAGTGCTAGTCAAGAGTTCAGAGATCACACAGAAATATTTAACTAAATCAGTAGTACATTCCTGAGGGCAGCCACGGTGGTGCAGTGGTTAGCATTGCCGCCTCACAGCAAGAGGTTCTGGCTGGGGTGCCTTCGAGTCTGCATGTCCTCCTGTGGTCGTGGGTTTCCTCCCCTCCCACATCCCAAAGACATGCTGCAGGTGGATTGGACACTTTAAATTGGGTGTGCCTTCTGAAACTCCACTGCCATTCAATGTGCGGACAAGGTGATCCGCTGTGGCGACCCCTAACCGGGAAAAAGTCGAAAGAAGAAGAAGAAGTAGTACATTCCTGACATCACAGAAAAACACAATCTAATCTTTATAGTTCCTAGCTAATCTAAAAGAAAACAAAAGTCTAAGATAACTTACTTAAGACAACAGGCAGAGTGAAGAGTTGGATGTTCAGACAAAAAGGCTTCATGCCTTCTGATTCCCTCTGGTTAAATTGCTATTGCAGTTCTGATAAACATTACATCATCTTTTTACACTTTCCCGGCATTCCCAGGCTGACAAAAACTGCATTTACATTTTTTTACACTTCGAGCAATAAAGGACATTCCACATGTAAATTGTGGTCATTAACGTTAGCCTTAAAACAATTGGCAGGAAGCCTTCATTTAGCCAGACTGGAGCCAACTTGTAAACATCAAAGGCAGTGATGAAATAATTTTAATGTCAAAGGACAAACAAGAAATGCTTGACTTAGCTTTCTTTACAGCAGAGGACAATGTTGCTCCATTGTTTTAAGTTCAGCATTTCACAGTATTTACAAATGATAGAATTATGCACCATATTCTATTTGACTAGGCTGGCAGCCTTCACCCATCTCTACCAGTCTTCACATTTCTCTGCCCTGGAGAACTCAAGCTAGTTTTTCAAGTGACCCTTGAGAAATGCTGCTTGAGAGGATTAGGTCTATCTGGGTGTACCTCACCCCATTCCCTGTCTTGAGAGCCCATCTGGACTGGCATTGCTACTCCCACTGTGGTGCTACAATGACATATCAAATGCTTGCAACCCTAGGCCCCATCTTGGCAACTTGGCATTTTGCTGGCTGGCTCTGTTTAACCATGTTAGGGGGCTGTGATCGGTCATAACAGTGAATTTCCTTTCATACAGATAAGGCTAAAGTTTTGGCAGTGCCCACACTATGGCTAGACATTCCTTTTCTACAGCTGCATGGCATTCCTCCCTGGGTTGGAGCCTATGACTGAGATAAACCACTGAGTGCTCTACTCCCCCTCTGAAGAAATCTGGCTAAGTACAGCCCCCACCCCATGATTCAAAGCATCCACCTGCACAACAAATTCTTTGCTGTAATCTGGACTGGCTAACACAGGGGGTCCTCCCAAAGCTTTTTTAAGCTTCTGAAATGCCTGCTCACATGCTGGGGTCCACACACTACCTTATCTGGCCTGTTCTTCCTTGTCAGGTCTGTGAGGGGAGCATCTATGGTACTATAACTGGGGACAAACTTTCTGTAGTACCCTGCTGTCCCTAAAAATGTCCTCACCTGCTTTTTAGTAACAGGTGCAGGCCATACCTGAATGGCTTCCACTTTGGCAGATTCTGGCCTTATCTTACCACTCACCACTCTATGTCCTAGGTAGGAGACCTCTGCCATACCCACCTGACATTTATCCAGCTTAATGGTCAACCCTGCCCTCTGTAGTCTGCCTAGCACCTCCCTGACATGCTGAAGGTGCTCTGGCCAGGAATGGCTGTAGATGGCGATATCATCTAGGTAAGCAAAGGCAAATGCTCCAACTCCTACTAGGATATGATCTACCAGCCTCTGGAAAGTCGCTGGGGCATTCTTCATCCCAAAGGGCATCTTTGTGAACTCATACAAGCCAAAAGGAGTCACAAAGGCTGACTTCTCTCTAGCACTGGGAGTCAAGGGCACCTGCCAGAAACCCTTGGTAAGATCAATGGTTGTAAGATACTTACTCCCACCCAGGTGCTCTAGGGCCTCATCTGTCCTAGGCATGGGTAAGCATCCGACTCTGTGTGACTATTTAATTTCCTATAGTCCACACAAAACCTGGTGCTGCCATCCTTCTTTGGCACCAGCACCACTGGGGAGGCCCAGGGACTACTGGACTCTTGAATCACCCCTCTTTCCAACTTCTCCTTTACCTCCTTCCTCAGAGTCTGTTTGACTCTCTCAGGAACCCTATAAGGGGCCTGCCTAATAGGCCTTTGGGGTCCTGTAGCCACCTGGTGCTGCACCAGGTGCATGCACCCTGATTTCCCAGTGAACATGTCCCAAATTCATGCAACACTGCTCGGATTTCTCGAACCTGGGTAGGAGATAGCTGCTGGGACATTGCTACCCCTTCAACTAAGGTGTCAGCCCAAACCTCACTGAGGAGATCAGTCCCCAGATCTCCCTCAGACTCCTCCTGCAATCCACTGCAAATGCTCAGCACAAGGGCCTCCCTATCATGGTAAGGTTTCATCATGTTAACATGGTAAAATTTGTGCCCCTGCCATCTGCCTAGCAGTTCCACCATGTAGTTAACATCACTGACCTTTATTACCACCTTGTAGGGTCCTTCCCAAGCTGCTTGCAGCTTGTTGTGTCTGACAGGAATGAGAACCATTACTTGCTGCCCCACAGCATACTCTCTAGCTTGAGCATTCCTCTCATACCACACCTTTTTCTGTTATTGGGCTTCTGCCAGGTTCTCCTGGGCCAAGCCCATACGTTTCCTGAGCCTTGTACTGAGGTTTAGGATGTATGCCACAACAGACTCCTTGTGAGACTTGCACTCACCTTCCCACTCATCTCAAATTAACTCTAGAGGTCCCCTCACCTTATGCCTATACAGCAACTCAAAGGGTGAAAAACCTGTGGATTCCTGAGGAACTTCTCTGTAAGCAAACAGCAGATGGGGCAAATATTTGTCCCACTCCCTCTTAAACTGATCTGCAAATGCCCGTAGCATGGACTTGATTGTAGAGTTTAACGTCTCAACAAGATCATTAGTCTGGGGATGGTAGGGGGTGGTCTTCAAGTGCTTCACCTCACAGGACTTCTACAGACAAGCCAGCAGGTCTGACATGAAATCAGCACCTCTGTCAGTCAGTATTTCTTTTGGGAAAACCACCCTACTGGAAATCTCTAACAAGGCATTTGCCACCTTCTCTTCTTCAATGGAAGACAAAGCCACTGCCTCAGAGTATCATGTAGCATAATCTACTACCACTAGGATATACTTTTTCCCTGTGGAACTTGGGGTACTCAGAGGACCCACAATATCCATAGCTACCCTCTGAAATGGCTCCTCAATCACAGGCAAAGGCATCACAGGAGCTCTCACCTTGTCTCCTGCTTTGCTTACCTTTTGGCACTGCTCACAGGTCCTGCAGTACCCTGTTACATCTCTGGCAATTCCAGGCCAATAGAAGTTTTGCATAATATGCCTCTAAGTATGTTTTATGCCCATATGATCTGGAAAGGGCATATCATGAGCTATGGCTAGACGTGCCAGATGGTAGGCTCTAGGCACTACTAACTGTACTCTCTCACCTTCTAGCCCTCCCTCAGGGGTCCACTCTCTGTATAGTAACCCTTTGTTCCAGTATACAGTATCCCCCATTCCTTGAGAATCAGGTGCTCCCTAGCTACCTGCCTCAGGCCTTGCGATGTAGGGTCTGAGAGCTGAGCTTGTCTCAACTCTCTCCTTGTAACCCTTCCCAGCTCCCCTTCCACAGGAAGTCTGGCATCCTCTGACAGTAGTGCCTCACTGTCAGCCTAGGTACTACTACTCACCTCTACCTTTGCAGTCACTCTGTCCAAGGGAATGGCTGTGGCTCATCTTCAGTTTCACTGCTACAGAGTAGCTCCCTTCCTGAAATAACCACCTCAGCAGTCCTGGCTGCAAGAATGCAGTCTGTCTGGGCCTCCCCCAGGCTACCAGACCCACATGCTTGTCTCCTAGCCTGACCACGTATAACTGCATAAGCACATGGTACTGCATCATCCAAATCCTTTCCTATCAGTACATCTGCAGGATGGTAGTTCGGTACCCCTGTTGTCTCAAGACAACCTACTATTGGCATTTTGTTTTTCCCAATTACTGGCTCCATCACGTTTGGTTCCCCACCTTGCCTCTGTGGACATCTGTATGCCACATGGCCCCACAAGTTGCATTCAAAACATTTAACCCTAGCTCCTGGATGTGTACCTGGACTAGTGGCTTCCCCTGCTACTGACATATTCTGTTGGGGCAGTCTGTGCTGCCCACCATGGGTTCCATTAGACCCATGAGCAGTACTGGGGATCTCTTTCCTGTGCAGGGCTGCCCTGCTTGCCAGGTATAGGTCTCCCTTCTTCCGCAACACATCTGAAATAGCACATTGTCTATCAGCTAACCAGATCCTCATGTCCTCAGACAAAGTGCTAAGGGCTTGTACCCTCACCAAAAGGTCTGCCAGCCCTTCAAAAGTGGTGACCTGACATCCACTTACCCACCTATGGAAATAAGTGCTCAATTCAGCAACATATTCACACACACTTTCATTTGCCTTGTATCTTTGCTTACAAAACTTTTTCCTATATGGTTCAGGTGTTAGGTTAAACAGTTCTAACAGACAATTTTTTACAGCAGTATAATCAAAACATGCGTCAGACATTTTGGACAGAACAGATACAGCTTTACCATGGAGTAAGGGGGTCAGGAACCATACCCAGAGCCCTTGGTCAACTTCATATGAATTAAACTATCAAAATTATCCCCCTCTTTAAACTGAAGAAGAAATTTACTGACCTTTTGTGCTTCTGGTGTTCAGTTAATCCCTTCCCCATTACCTTCATGACTCTGGCAAAGAGTCATCATCTCCTTGTTATGCTTCCTCTGCCTCTCTTGTTCCTCAGCTTGCAGATGTAACAGTTTTTCATTCTCCTCAGCCTGCAAACATTGCAGTCTCTTATTTGCTTCTAATTCCACATGCCTGGCCTCCAACTCAAGTCTTTTTAGCTCCAACTGGATTTTTAAGTCGACTGCAGAAAGCTTGAGCTGTCCAATATCCAAGGGAATTATACCTCCATTGCCAGTCTGATTGTCCTCCTGGTTGCTGTTTTCTGATGCAGCTGTAACCAAGGCTGCAATCAGGTCTGCCTTAGTCAGGTTTCCATGCACCTGTCCCCTAGCCTGGCACATCTCCGCCAACTGGCTCCTTGTCAGCTTTCCATGCTCCTCTGCTGACATGCTGCCTGCTCACCCTGACTAACTAAGCTAACAAAAGAAATAAAACAATTGTGATCTGAACTCTGAGTGCTCACTGTGTGGCTGATTTAGAGTACAAAACACCTTCAAAGCTCACTGTGCACAAACTACAAGATTCATTCTACCCACACCACTACAAGCTAATTAGTATTTGCCAACTAATTAATATGTGATGTGGATATCCCACCACTGCCAAACAATTAATATGAGGATATCCCAACCACTGCCACCAACTAATATGTGATGCCCGTGCCCTGGCCCAGCAATCAAGGAGTCTCAATCCTCACCACTAATACCAGAGAGGGTGTCTCATATATAAGGAAAGGATAACAAATACACACAGTAAACTGCAATTTCCCTTAAGAGCACACAGAGATCACAGTCAGTCCGGGGCTGGTCTCTCCCTTGCTCTCCAGCTCCCCAGTAAGACTCCCCACTGGCACAGTTATAGGGTCCAGATCTCAGCCAGCTGAGCAAGATAAAATCTCCAGCACCCTCTCTGTCCAAGCAGTACTTTGTGTCCCTGCCCAAGTAGCTGACACACACACACATTTTGAGATAAGAGTTTACACAACCACACAGACACTTCTGGGGAAGGCTGGCACAGGTTTTCCAGCTGTGTCCCTTTTACCCAGACTATACAGTAGTAATTACTGTCACCACCCAGCTAATACTTAGCTACTCAAAGTCCTTAAAAGGGTGTCCATTTATTACTGTGCAATATTATTATCTAATTGGTAGTATGACTAAACAGTCTCAAGGCTTATTAGAGTGAACTGGTACAGGATCCTTATATACATGCAATGTACTCTAGAGCTTAACTTATCTCTACACAAACATCCACAGTTAAAAGGTTTTAAAATATTTAATAATAAATAATTAAAACCACAAGACAATACTTTCTACTACACAGACAGTGCTAGTCAAGAGTTCAGAGATCACACAGAAATACTTAAATAAATCAATAGTACAGTTCTGATATCACAGAAAAACAATCTAATCTTTATAGTTCCTAGCTAATCTAAAATAAAACACAAGTCTAAGATAAGTTACTTAAGACAACAGGCAGAGTATTGAGTTGGATGTTCAGACAAAAAATGCTTCATGCCTTCTGATTCTCTTTGTTTAAATTGCTATTGCCGTTCTGATAAACATTACATCATCTTTTTACACTTTCCTGGTGTTCCCAGGCTGACAGAAACTGCATTTACATTATTTTACACTTAGAGCAATAAAGGACATTCCACATGTAAATTCTGGTCATTAGCTTTAGCCTTAAAACAATAGGCAGGAAGCCTTCATCTAGCCGGACTGAAGCTGACTTATAAACATCAAAGGCAGTGATAAAATAATTTTAATTTCAAAGGACCAACAAGAAATTCTTGACTTAGCTTTCTTTACAGCAGAGGGCAATGTTGTCCCATTGTTTTAAGTTCAACATTTCACAGTATTTACAAATTATATAATTATGTACCAAATTCTGTTTGACTAGGCTCGCAGCCTTCATCCATCTCTACCAGTCTTCACACCCTCCATCAACTTGGCTGGCTTGAATTTCCTATTAACTGGCCTATTCCCAGCTAAAAGAGCATATAACACCATAACATAATGGAAAAAATGTCCATTAGTAGGTAACTTTTACAATGGAATACACCAAGAGGCATTTGGTTAAAAAAACAGGTCCTGACATACATATTGTACGACTCTTACATAGATTTCTTATACTTTACATACATAGCTAAAGTATGGAACTCCAACCCAGTGTCACATCAACAATCCCAGAGTACTTAAATAGTTACAAAATACTTAAGCATTTGTTTTTAGCATCAGGAATTTAGGTTGTGCTTCTACTACACTTTTCTACTTCCTTACGTTAACATGCGCGTGCTTTGTATGTGTGCCTTTTTTTCTGTTGGTTCCTAAGTGAAACTGGATTCCTTCCTCATGTTTTTGGCCAGCCAGTTGTTATTGGTATACCATAGACTCATTCAAAATTGCAAACTGGTAGCTGGACTGTCCTTCTTTTATTATTAAATTAAGACTCATTTTGGTAGAATTTAATTTGTGTTGGTGTTACGAATGCATCCTTGTACTTCTGCATCCATTAGATCAATTTTGCAGAGTGCAAATTTGCAGTTTCCAGTCAGAGAAAAATCGCATTGCATTTCAATGTTGTTCACAATTTTAATGTTGTTATAAATAATTTAATGGGAAATTACATTTTTTAAAGTTTAAAAAAGAACTGAACACAGGCACCAATAAAAGAGCAGTTCCTGCCGATTAAATTAAAGAGAAAAACTAGAATGTATGAATGCTTTCACTCTCTTTTAATGTAAAGACTTCAGAAGAAGTTAGCATGCCTTCTGTAGCATAAACTGTAGTAATGCCCCTGCGCCCATGCCTAAATCTGCCACTGAACAGGTTACTAAGAACTTCAGCTAGGAAGCTCACACTATGGTTGCATGTGTTACTTTTTACTTATAAGATGTTCCTATGCTGAATTCATTTGATTCAGTATTATTTACAATGGATATAAGATAGAAAAATTCTTAAGACTAAATGTATGACAGACCCTTTCAGTTTGGAACATGGACATTTTTCAGACATGAAAAGAGGAACATTTCTCGTAATGAAGTACACTTGAGAGGTATGACCCAAAGACTAGAATAAGGAAAAGTTCTGTACAATGCTCTTGCTGTGATATGCATTCCAGTAAAAAAAAAAATCTGTGTCCATTGTGATGTGCTGCAACAGCAAGGAACTTCTCATACAAATTGTTTTCTTGAAATATCTGCAGAAATGCCTAAGGTTAATAATCAGTCCTGCTAGTGAGAATGATAGACAGTGTTCTTTAACTATATGTACTTTTATTTCTGGGCACAAGTTGTATGCCTAGCTCTGACATCCACAGACAAATGCACACTATATTGTATAATTGACTACCGCTCCCACCCACCAGTTTCGTGCAGCTTTGGGCGTTCCTTCTGTGATTGACATGTGTCCCTTCTGTGACTGACAGTAGGCACAGGTGGGGTAAGGCAGTTAGTTATTAACAGTACTTATACCCCACTGAAATACAGAAAATTAATATGAAAATAACCAAATAGCATATCTATAAAACCACCGGAACTATGGAAGATGAATAAAATGAACACTCCTTTCAATAAAAGTAAAGCACAGCTGATATAGTACACAGACATGAACAAATGCAGAGGTTGAAGACAGCCAAAAGTAAGCGAGAGCTTGTAAATTATTTATTTATTTAAAATTTGTTAACCGGGAAAGTCTGACTGTGTCAGAAACCCATTTCAGTGAAGGTCCAGGGAGAAAAGCTCCACAATCCCATCACTGCAGATGACTGTAACACTCTAATGCTGATACAGGTCAATCACACATATACAACCTTCCCTGTACAAAACGGGGAGCACCAGAACAAATTCTGCTCCACAGAAACTTTAACACCTTAAATATTAAAATAAGCACTGATAATTTTATAAAAAAAAATTTCTTTGTTATGGCTCAGCTTACCCAGTCTTTGTTTCAGAATCAGCTTTTCTTGACTGTGCTGTAATAAAAGCATTTCATACTGTTAAGTCTTAGAAAGTGCATGCCCTACACTGATCCAGACCAAAGGGTCTGGTCTACCACATATTAAGAATTTTTTTAAACAAATAACCGTGGTAAATAGTAGTGAGTTATATTAATTCATCCATCAAATCAAAACAACTTCTTACAATTTTTTAAGTATGATGAAACAGTTATGAATCACACTGTAAGTTTGCTGTTTTCTAGTTGTTAATTACTGCTACACATTTTGACCAGTTGTCCCCCATTGCGACAGACAATGCTACAGATTTTGGAGATGGAAGGATGAGAACCCTGATGGGAGAATGGGTAGAGCGCCAGACAGGCAATGTATAACCTTTAAAATCTTATGGAGAATGCAGTGATTACAGCAGAATATGCTTTGCAGAGTTGCTTCCACTACTTCCAGCCAAATAGTGCAGTTTCTTTAATGCAGTTTTGCACACGGGGCAACAGTCTGGAAGGAATTCCCTTTTGTTTTGGACATTATTGTAAGATAACATAGGTTAGTGATCTTGTATAATACAAGTTATGGTAGCTGTCCACTAGGTCTGCTACTTCATCGTAGTGTCTCTTTTATTCAGGTGGAAGATCACCACTAACAAACAGGGACATCAAACACAATTGAAGCAAATGGTTTTATTGTCCATACACTTTAAACATTTTTTTTAAATTATGTCTGCATCTATCAGTAGCCTGTACATTAATAATCAAGCAACTCTTGTAGATTAAGATGGGCATCATTCACCATTCCATGTGGAAAAATTATCTGATAGGCTGAATGATTTTAAATAGCAGATTGCAAATTAGTGGAAATCTGTAAAGAGCTACAGGCTCAGAAGAAATTTCCATGCTGCTCCTGTGATAAACTTAACTACTGAGAAGATAATAGAGAGACGCAAATTAATTTGGTTTCTAGAATATAGCCAAAGAGGAACTGAGACAGTAAAAACATGCATGCTAATAGCTGTGTTCTGGACACAAATGGGGTGCATTTAATTGAACATGGAGTTGTTGCATAATGCAGAGTGGTACGATTTTGTAGGTGGCCTTGTATTTGGTATTTAAGCTATGTACATTTGCACTGTTGCTAAGGTATTTCTGAACAGCTGTATGTCCCCTCTAACTGGACTTGGCTAAAGCTGGTCGACTGGAGCTCAGAAAGCCAAGTCTCTAATGTAGCTACGAAAGTGGGTTCCCCATTCGCTGTTATGGAGGATCTTTTTAGCGATCATCTTCTGGACTTCAAGTATATAGAAACCAAAATTGGTTGCAAAATCCCAGAAGGATTGTCAAGGTGGCTACTTGAGGACCCAGTGATACTGGCTGGAGGGGGTGCTGCCAGCCCCAGACAGGTCAGTCTAAAGAGGGCGCAGCCAGGTTACCAGGGGCTGAGTCAGAAAATTTGGCCCCTCAAACTCGAACTGGTAGATACAGTGTCTGGTTTATAATGTGTTTATTTTACACATCCTATGCTTTTCAGCCACATAATTACAAGAAAAAACTAGTTTTTAGCCTTAGTGCTTTGCAATACATTTTGTAACACACCAATTCCTTTGGGAAACTACAGCAGTCATGGATCAGGGACAGCAAGGCACAGGTGTTTCAGATCTATGATGTCCACTAGTAGTGCCTTAATCAGTAATGCAGCTCATCTGTTATCTTCATATTCTACAGGGATGTTTCTGCCTGACATAACTTTTCATAAATTCAGTCCCTCCAAAAAATGTTTTTTTTAGTGGTAAATATGTACACTTATAGATAATGTGGATGCAGTACCTGCAAGGCTAATGCTAACACCATATGGATTGGGGAGCTGGAGCTGGGGCTGGGACTAGTGTTAGCAAGTGTTTAGTTGGCATACATATGAAGTCTGTTTGAAGGTTTTGCCTGGTATCCTACTTTGGAAGGACCAACAAGATTGGCTTACGTGTAACTTGTATTTAAATTATTTTGCATCCACCTGCATACTCTCAAGTAGCAGTAGGGGAAGCCTTTATGTGATACTTGAAACAATTTGATGGAATACTTTTTCAGTTCAAGTCATTGTTGTAGGATTTTTTGGAAACATACATTTTGCCTTTTCCTGTTTGCTCCAGGTGATCCCCACATAGTTTACTAACATGTCAAGATAGATGTGCAAATTTACCATTCCCTGGCAATTAACGAGGTAACAATCATGAGCATCTATGTTATAATCTGCAGTTTGCAGCACCAGACATACTTGGTTTGGACTTGTGCTGTTTTTTTTTTTCTTATTTTCCAAAAGTCTTAAGTGTAAATCATTATTAGGAACATGCATCTTTTTTGTTTTCAGTTGTTTTTAATTGCAATGTAACAAAGGACAGTCTGGCCTGAATTACACCTGAATGACAGCCTCTCTGTAGTATTAAGATAATCTTGCAATATCCTCAAGACAAGACCTCTAAGAGTGCCTTCTGTAGCATAAACTGCAGTAACGCCTGTTGTCAACCACAAAACAAAACATTCTTTTTACACAAATTTGTTTTATACATAAAAAACCTATATTACTGCATTTTAAACCACAACGGAGATGCTGCATAATTTATGCTGTTCTAGTTACATCGCCAAATGCGCTGTTCTCTCAACTGTACCACTTCTTTGGCACCTTAAAAATTGGTACTTCAGTAAAATAAAAGAATTAGCAAATTACCTCAATGTAGATCACTCACTCACACTCAAAGAGCAGTTTAAAATCATTTATCTGACTGGTATTTTTATTTTAAAATTAAACTAGATTGTGTCTGACAGAAGGTTAACTAAACTTTTACCCAGTGATATCACAGCTCTCACCAATGCACCTAAATTACAATGGAGATGCAGTTGGAGGAAGATCATTATAAAAAAAAAAAATCATCTGACTGCAACCTCCAATCACATTGCCAATGTATTAGGTATGTTTGGTGACAGGATTCTTTGTGAAGAAAAGATGCACCTGATTAAAAAAAAAAAACAAAACCAAAAAAAAACAAGTTTAAAAAGGGGGCAGTGTGCGCCCCTGCTCTCATGCCTAAATCTGCCACTGAGAGCTCTCCTAGCTATCACCAAGGACAAGTCCTCATTGCACTATCCAAGGTCAAAAACACTACATCTATGGTACCTGACAACATTCCAGAATGCCTCTTTAACAGCATGAAACGCAACCTACTGGGGCCACTAGAGGCACTATTCAGTTGTAGCCTCCAAACAGGCTTCATGACAAGTGAATGGGACACTGCAACTGTTATCTCTTGGCACAAAGGTGGGCCAATCCATGAACCCAGGAAACTACCAACCCATAAGCTTGACTATCCTCATATATAAGACCATGGAACGAATACTCATGAATATGATAAAAAATGACATAGGAAGCCTTCAGATATTGGATCCAACCAAGTTTAGTTTTGTCAAGGGCAGATCATGCCTACTCAGTCTGGTGAACTTCTTTGAGAAGGTCACCAAAGCAATGGATGAGGGAATAAAATGGTGCATACTGCCTACCATGACCTGACCAAAACATTTTACATTATATCCCACTCAGCTCAGACATTGTAGACAAACTCACAAAATTAGGTATAAACCCCTACATCACCCACTGGTTAGTCAGCTGGCTAAAAGATAGGATACAAGAAGTCAGGATATGTGAGTCTACTCCACCAAAAGGCCAGCCACTAGTGGAGTCCCCAAGGGCTTTTGGAACCAATCCTATTTGGCATCTTCTTGCTTGATGTCAAGACCAATGTCAAAGGCATCTAGCTGACCAACTTCACAGACAGTTGCAAACTAGGCACTGTCCTAGAATCTCTGTTTCCCTCTGTGGTGTTTTCCTCATGTCCTGTTGCCTCGTCACCAACACAAGGCAAAAGAGAATGAGGAAAATACCACAGAGGGAAATACTCACCAACCAAAAGCACCAGACCTCAACAGGGAGGCATACTATGGATCAGACTTTCACCCCAGCTCAGAGGTCTCCATAGAGGCACCAGAAACAGAGAAACAGGTCCTGGAAAGGAGCCCGGGAGATAAGGGATTTGGAGAGATCGAAACAACAGGAGGGACCCATCAGAAACAACAACAAAACAGGACTAAGATCTGGAGCCACTCAACCACTCGACCACTCGACAAAACCACTGACTCAGCTGGAGCAAGAAATCTGGGTAAGGGTCTGAGTTTTATACCTTTTAACAGAAGTAACTTGGTGGAAACAGTGACAGATGTCTAACTGTATGTGTGGAAATTGAATTTCAAAGTATTTTTAAATGACAAAGATAAAGATGGAAACAACACCAATAGAAATGACAAGGTATAAAATGGAAAATGCCCAGTGACTTTTGCTCCCCTATGCACCCAACCCTAAGTGTGATGAGAGCAAATGTGAGGCTGATATCCGCAGGCCCCTCAATAAACCACCTAGGAAGAAGTTATACAATATTGGCAAAGAGGAACTGGTGCTCTAAAAAATCTGATCAGAGATAAGATTCACAGGATCATGAAGGCAGATAAGGGGGAGGAATGTTAAGTCACAGATACAGCTACTTATAACAAGATTGAGGCCATGCTTGGCAATAGCAGGTTTTACAGTAAGTGTGATTTTAACACTGTGAATGTTGCTTATAATAATTTCAGAAAGCATCTAAGAATGCTACATAAGGATGATTTACTAGATGCCAAGCTTTTTGACTTTTTGTTTGTGCCCCCACCCAAAAATACCAAGCTTCTTTGGGATCCCAAAACCTATTTAGAATATCTCTGATCTTCCTTATAGACCATTAGTGGCAAGTGGTGGTTCCATAAACGAGACAATATCTATCTACCTTGATGCCCTGATAAAACCAATGGCAGAAGACAACAAATCTTTTATTTTAGACTTTCTGGATTTTCTTGATAAAATGAGATAAATTCCACTTAGCAATTCCACTGTCCTAGTTACAATATATGTGGAAGCACTTTATACAGTGCTTTCACATAGCTACTGTATTCAAGCTACAACAGAGGCATATGAAAAGGACAGGAATGTATTACCAGGTGGTGCAGAAGTTCTAGGGAGGTTATTGGACCTAACCCTCAGGATCAACTACTTCATGATCAACAACAAGTTTTATAACCAGATGACTGGAATAGCTATGAGGCAGCCATGGCCCCAAGCCTAGCCAATGTATGTCTGGGAAAATGGGAGGAGGAGGAGTCCGTGTACCAAAGCCCTTATTTTGCATCGATAAAATGCTACCTGCATTTTATTGATGAGATATTTATCATCTGGGAGGGGGACAAAGCCACACTGAATGACTTTTAGAACCATATCAGTAATTCCACTAGCTTCCTGCGATTCACAACCTGCCACAGCAAGATCTCGGTCAACTTCTTAGGCATAACCATATCTAAGGACATTGAAAAGAAATGCCTCTGCAACAACCTGTCAGAATACCAACCAGGGTTAATATGCTGCTGCATAGTAAAAGCATGCATCTCCAGATCACAAAGAGGAATGTTATAAAATCTCAGGGGATGAGAATTGCATGTGCCTCCAAAGAGCATAGAGATTTCATCAGAAATCTAATCAGCCTGCACCAAGGCTTCCTAGCTAGAGTGACAGCAATAGATTATTAAATTCCATTCTCAACTCCATCAGAACTTTAAAAGAGGCAGATGACTCCATTTTGAGGGACCCTGGCAAACTTCCAGGGTGTAACAGAAACCAACATCAGGATTCACAGGAGGATAAAAGAAAAAGAAGCATTGCACTCACTTTTACAATCGCTTATAAAACAATCAGAAAGATCATGACTGACAACTGGGTAACGATTACAGACAATAAAACACTGGAAAACTTCTGCGACTCATCCTTGTTAAGAAAGCCAGGAACATTAGGGACTGGCTGGAGGAAATTACCCCTGTGGCTCCCCCTTTTTGCACTTACTGCAAATACATAAGCAACAAGGACTACGTCTTTTGTCTAGTAATCAGGAGAAAAATTCACAGCACTTGTTCGGGTAATTGCAACACTGCTTTTCTGATATACCATGCATAGTGTAATGGCTGCAGTTGTTTTCATATAAGGAAAACTGTGAACAAATTCAAAATGAGGGCAGCACACCACCTGTCTGACATCAAACTCCAGATCCTCAAATACAAACTAGTGATGCACTGCTGTGATTTCCAAGACCATGGAAGTTTCCATTTCCACATCCTGGACAAGTTCACTATGGGTCCCCTCGAAGGAAACAAAAATGTGATCCTTGAAAAAATGGAGTGAGGCTGGCAGATCAGGTTGGATGCCCACAACCACCCTGGTCTAAACTTAAGCATTTCCATTAAAAGTGTGATTGCATTCAGGAAACTAAACCATAAATCGTACAGCTAAAACACCTGGTAAACCCTCATGGGTCTTTCAGGAATATTCAAATAAGGGACTAACCCTTAAGCTTTGGGATTGGCTCCTTGTATTTCCATCTTCCAGATTTTCTTCCAGTCTGCTCTCATGAACCCTCGCACCATTGCCTGTAACTGCCTTTAAATAACTGACGTGTTGAATGTAATGTATTAGAACAAGAACACTCATCCATCTACCTACTTAACTGAATAAACTACTGGAAACTTCAACAAGGTGTCTTTATTCCTCCCACAGGGAGGGTATCAGAGAGAGAGAGAGAGATTTGCTAGCTATAGTTATTTTATCTGAATATTTAGGATAGGAGGAGATGAGATAAAAATGGTGATGTATGACCAATCTACAGAAAGTCCCCAGGAATAGATGGTATTCCTGTTGAAGTCTGGGAGCTAGGAGGGAAGAAAGTGATAATGATCTCAAAGGTTTTGTTTAACAACATATTAAAAGGAGGAGAAGCACCAACATCCTGGAAGAAAGTGGTGCTGACTGTAATTTCTAAAGATGGTAAAGACCTATCAGATCAAGCTTCATATAGGCCCATTTTGATTCTAAATTATGATTATAAAGTGTTTATGTCTATAATGATTAAAAGAATGTCAAAGATGATGCCAAAATTGATAGATATGGATCGATGTGGTTTTGCAGAGGGAAGGCAAACATTTGACAACATTCATAGAAAGATGATGGTCCACAGGAAAGAAGAATGTAAGAAAACACCACTGCTGTTGGTGGGTCGTAATGCAGAAAAAGCCTTCACTAGAATAAGCTGGGATTTTATGATTAAGGCAATGGAAACACTTGCATTCCCTGACAAAATTATAAGGTTTCAAAAGCACAAAAAAACACTGGTGCAGAAGTCATGGAACTACACTCTTTATTAAAACAACAAGTCCAACCACATTAAGCACTTTCACTCAGGAATCTACCGAGCTTCATCTGATAAAAGCGCTTAACGTGCTTGGACTTGTTTTAATAAAGAGTGTAGCTCCGTGACTTCTGCACCGGTGTTTTTTTGTGATTTTGGAGAGTTGGCATTTTATAAAAAAATATAAGGTTGATTAGGAGGCTACATGAGGGATTGGACATGAAAATTAAACTAAGGGTTTCCCCCTTGGAGTTCTGTTTGAGTAGAGGAACCAGGCATGGTGGTCCTCTTTCCCCTTTGTTATTTGTGTTATAATTAGAACCACCGGCAAAAAATAAGGGGCTGAGAAATTCAAGGATAATTGGTATGGTAGTCAACTTATGGCATGGTAGTTGGCTTTATTTGCAGATGGTATTATTTCATAACTGATAAAACCAGAAAAGGACATTTCAGTGTTATGGTACATTCTGAGACAGTTTCAAGTGTTTTTGGGATACAAAATTAATGAAATAAAACAAAGGCAGTAGCTGTAAACTATGTACCCACACACAAATTGGTTCAGCAATACCCATAATTATGGGGACATGATAAAATGAAATACTTAGGAGTATGGATTAAAAAAGATTCTGTTATGGCAGCTAAGGATATGTGGGAAGAGACCAGGCGATATTTAATATTGATGATGATGACAATAATAATAATAATAATAATAATAATAATAATAATAATAATAATAATAATAATAATAATGTGAACCTGAGAAATTGGAGGCTCTGTTTTATGGATATGGATAGCAAGATACCAGCAGTGTATAGGCTGTACATTGGGCAGTACAGGTTCTCTGGGATTTTCTTTATTTAGAAGTACTAAATGGAGATGGAGTACTCCTTCCATCTGCACTTGATGTTCTCTGGATTGATGAGTAGGTTGTTGCTGGCATCCCTTATGGCTGGTGCCAAATCATACTATAAGTGGGTGAATATGTGTTACTAAATGACTCCACAGGCAATGCCGGAAGGTGGGGCAAGAAGAATCTGTCATATCTGCTCAATGTGTCTGGGTATCTATTATGCGCATACATTCAATAGTTTGAAAAATGTCACTGGAGATCAGTGCTCTATTCTGGAAAACAAATACAAATAATAAATGTGGTGCAGACTCTTAAGTAGCTCATCACCTACACCCCTTCTGAAATGGCATTCTGACACTCAGCTTGCCCAGTTTAGCTAGTTCTCAAGTATCACAACAACTATCAAAAACTAGGCTGCCAGATGACAGCCTTACCACTATGGAGTGCATCACAGAGGTACCAAGCCTATATATAAAAGTCCTGTGTTTAAGGCTGAAGAAAGATCCAGAGGACAATTTTAAGCAGAACTCAGAGACATCAAAATGGCACTGTGTCCATGTTGACATTTTCAGCTGATGCACACAGAAACATGTTATTGCATTCTGGGCAAAGGTCTGTTGGATTAACCATGCTATTTATTTACTAAAACAGGCATGCTCAAAGTGGACTAGCAGATCATTTTCAGTGGTCAAGAAATCGTCATGGCAAAGTGCATCTTGGATACTCATATATTCCAAACATCAGTGAAGACTATGACAGCCTTCAGCCAGATAAATGACACAAATTATGTGTTATTGCTTACAAACTGGATTCCCTGTTATCAAAGTGCACTCTAGGTTTATGAAATGAACATGCATAGCCTTGTGTGAGAGAAGTGTTAAAATGATACAGTGGGCTAGTGTCCTCCTTAACTCCACACTCCTTTTCTGCTTAATGGTATTCAAGTGATGATTAAGGAGAGCAACACATCTCTCAACAACTTAACATACAAAATCTGGACAAAACCTACAATAATGGATGAAGGCTCAAAAATAGGGACATATTTATTCATCCTTTGTTGACTAGGTTAGTCCCATTGGGCTAGTAACTTCTTTTCAGGGGAGATCAGAGGTGGTATTTACATTACTACAGGAAATTTGGTGAGGGCATTACAGAACTTCCCCTACTTTTCAGTTGGTGGTGACCTCAGTGGGACCTCAGTTTAACAACTCATTCAAAGGATGATACGCAGGAATGCAGCAACCCTTTATGTTACACTGCAGTGTCAGCACTTGATCTTCCTGATGTGTGAACAAAACCTACAAACTTCTATATCAAAGGTGAAGGTGCTACTTGCTGCACCACTGACACTGTTGTTCATATAAAGTTAGAAACTTGCTACAGTAAAAGGATTTGTGTTAGCATACATTTTTCTGAAGACTATGAATCTGAAAGTCGAAACTATTTCATTATTTAATGACTTCAGTCATCAGTGATTTGCCAGAAACCCAAAACTTTGAGGAACACACCAAAAATATGAAGCAAAAATATGGACATTCTCTGAAAATCTGGACAGTTGAGAGGTATGGAGAGTGGTTTACAATCAAAAGGCTGAAAGTTGAATAACAGGCACCTCCTTGAACATGATAGGAGTGACAGTCAGAATGTTGACGTACAGTTGTACGTCCGTTCATAAGATTGTTCACAAGGCAGGGACATGAAGCATGGTTGGCAATGGCAGCTTTTGATATTATTATTGACAAAATGTTACCGATGTTGTCGTGTCGACCATTGGACCTATTTAATATGCATGAGTCGAGGATATGCATCGGTAACATCACTGTTCCCACTTGTGAAGGTCGTGTTTATGATAGTAATCCATGGAGAGCAATAATTCCACATTATGAACTGCAACATAAAATAATACATTTGTAATGTTGAAACACAGGTGCCCAGTAGGAAGGTAGCTGGAATAAAGAAGATGAAGCACGACAAAGTAAAATCTTCTTTTTTAATACAGTAAAGCATATATACAATTGTTGCTGTATTTTTCAAGCCAGTGGAACAAGAGCTTAATGAAAAGATATGTCAGCAATAACATGAACTGTCTGCGCTTTATGGGGAAGCAGCTACTGAAGTTTTCATGCATGAACTAATTGATAAGATACTCCGGTATGAAACCAGACTGCTTGAGCAAAAGAAAAAGAAACTGTGTGGGGATTTAACAGATTTCACCAACCAGCATGTCTTTACTTGGCCAAAACCTGCAGTCTGCAGAGCAGTCTAATACCAACTGCAATTTGAGATTTATGAGAGAAATCAATGAGCAGTCAGAGGTACCACCAACAGCCTACCAGCAGAGGAGAAGGCAAGTTCAATTGTTTGAGCGGCATGAGAGACTGAGGGTGGAGCATCAGGTACAGTCTGAAGAGACAACCAATGCACTCGGGGAGGAAGAGGAAACAATGAATAAACAGCCAGGAGGGAGTGTCCTTTCACCAAATGAGGCACATTCCGTCTATTCTACACCGATGGAAGTGCCATCATCTTCGGCAACCAATAATAAGGCAACAACTGCCTCCACAACTACAGCCGTGGTAAGAAGGAAGATTAATATGGAAGGAGGACAACAGGTTTTTCCTGTTCTACCCCTACCATTTCGAGCAGGGAGAAGAAAATCTGTGGAACAGGACATCTACAGGGGTCAGAAATGGAAAGAAGCACCAGGTCAGTTACAAACTCACACTTTGAAGAAAATGTGGGGGTATGGGCAGGAGAGTTAATATGGAATATTTCCAAATATGAACTGTCTGCAGCTGAGACTTCTTTATTAAACAGAGGTTTAAATTTTATACCTTCGACTAAAATGGACATTAGTGAATTTCTGTTATGCCTACGTATGTTTACTAGAAATGTAACATTGAAACAACAATTTGGAAATGGCAATGAGGCAAGGAATGTTCAATTTAGGAAAAAGTCTGTATGTACCAATATTGCCGCATAATATAGAAACTTTCTTAAAAGCTTGTGAAAATGCCATTTATAGCACAGGAAACAATAGTTTTTTAGAAGAAGGAAACTATAATTTGACAAAGAGTGAGCACAAAGCATTGTGTGACTTGCAGACTAATGATAGCATAGTTATAAGACCCGATGACAAAGGAGGACCAGTGGTGATATTGAATGCTGACTTTTATAATACAGCTATGCAAGAAATGTTATTGGATCCAAATGTATATGTTGAAGTACCAACAACAATTGTGTTTGAAATGAGTGAACAGATTGCCAGTACCTTATATGAATGCATGTGTATGGAACTATTAAGTAAAGATCTTTTTAATTATTTTACTGTTGAAAATCCACTCATACCTCAAATCCATGGTCTCCCCAAGATACACAAAGACCCATATAACCCGAAATTTAGACCTATAGTAGCAGGGGCAGGATGGCTAACAGAACCCATCTCTATATACCTGGATAAGGAATTGAAGACAGCACTCAATGAATATGCATATGTCTTGAAAGACACAGAACAGTTTTTAGTGGACCTTTATGGGGCAGTGAAGCAAATGGGAATAGCAGATATGGGGATGCTGGCCACACTAGATGTAGTGTCTTTATTTACAAGTATACCCAATGACCAGGGGATAAGCATGGTGAAATCAGTGTTGACAAGGCAGGGAAAGTTCTCTAATACTAAGATAGACTTTCTCTGTATGTTACTAGAATTGGTACTAGAGCACAACATATTTATGTTCAATGGCATATGCTATAAGCAGTTGTCAGAGGTTGCCATGGGTACAAGTTGTGCCAACACATATGCAAACCTGGTTATGGTTAACTGGGAATATGAACATCTGTTAGGTAATCCCCAAATAGCCTTTTATAAGCGTTTCATAGATGATCTTTTTATTTTTTGGAAAGGTGATGGTGAACAACTTAAATCCCTGTATGCACACCTAAATATTACTAGTGACTTTTTAAAGTTTACGATGAACTGTTCTGAGATGAGTTTAGACTTCCTGGTCATTACCATATTCAGATAAAATGACCAATGGTCTACGAAATTACATAGGAAACAATGCTACAGACCATCTTTTCTACATAGAAACAGTATGCATAACCCTAAGATTTTTCCTAACATAATCAGAGGTCAGGCAATGAGAGCATCTCACCTATGTTGTCAAGAGGAAGTGTATAGAAATGACTTAACTAAGCTAAGAACAGGTTTCATTAATAGGGGGTATAGTGAACATGAAATTGATAAGGTGTACCATAATGTACACAAAGGAAGGAAAGGTAAAGCTAAGCCCTATTCTGATATAGCAGGTAGTGACAGGGTAGATATCAGGAATAGCGTATTACCATATGTTCCGATGGTTTTACCATATACAAGAGATGTGAAAAGGTTTGAAACCATCATACGACAAAATTGGCATATGTTGTTAGTAGATGAGGATGCTACCAACATAGTGGGTGGACAACCACATTTTGCATTTAGAAATAAGAAAAATCTGAAACAGCAGCTTTGCTATCCAAGAATACCTACTCTGATGGATATCACAGTGAATGGTACCCATAGATGTGGAAAATGCACACAGTGTATTTATATAGATGAATCAAGGTTTTGTAAGCACCCTGAAACAGGGCATCTATGGGAGCTAAGGAATTCTGCTGATTGTAATACTAAGAATGTAGTGTATGTAGCTCACTGCACAACATGTTTCCATTTCTATATTGGCAAAACTAACTGTTACTTTAGGGAATGGATCTATGCTAGAAGCAGCTCAAGAAATAATGTCATAATGATCCAAAGCCCTGCATGAGTTTATGTAGTCTTCTCTTGTTAAGATAGTACTGTTATTATTAATTTTATTTTAACCTTCTAGATTTTAGCACTGGCTTCAATGTAACACTATCATTCAAACCCAAACCTCTGTGTGCTCCTAAATGCAAAATCCATTTTACTTCCATATTTTAGTAGTATTGACTATGTCCCCCATCCTATTTCTGACATTCTGAATGTGTAAAACCTGAAACAAAAAATATATGGTCATCCCCCTTATCCAATGTATGCTTAGCCAAAGCACTATATATTTGTTTCAGGTTTTTGAATGATATTATTTCTTGAGCTGCTTCTAGCATAGATATCACTAAAGACAAGTATTTGTTGAGATGTATGTTTAAAGCATATGTATTTACTAGGTGGACAGCATGTGTATTTATTAGGCAGAATATATGTATTAAGTTGTTGAGTGCGTACTGATTATATTTTTATATAAATGTACATATATTTTATGCTTATACCCACACACACAAGCAGTTACTAAATGGGGAACATGAGTATATGTATTTATTCATTGACTTTTTATGTATTTTATTTATATTCATCCACATGTTCTTGTTTTTACATTTTGTGCATGTGGTTTTTAAATAGTGTTTTTCTGACTTCAGCGATTAACTAAGGGCAAAATGTAACCATAGTAATTAATTGATTGCTGAGTACTGAATTAACTTTGAGTGGTAGGATTGGTTGTTTTAGTAATGAATTAAAGTATTTAAGTGCTGTTACTGTTTGAATGAACTGTCTGATGAAGCAATGGTTACCATTGTGAAAGTGCGCACCATTTTGTATTAAAAAAGATTTTACATTGTCATGGTTCAGCTTCTTTATTCCAGCTACCTTCCTACTGGGCACCCATGTTTCAACATTTTCAACTTCTGGGCTGGTTTGGATTTATTTGTTTAATACATTTATAATATCATGCACATACAGACTTCTTAAAACTAGAGTACACTTTGAAAAGGAGACAGGCAGCTGTATAGTTACAGATTCTGAAAGTAAAGCCACATAAAGAATCACAAAAATTGCTTGTATAGTTTTTGACATAGACAGTACACGTTTATGCATTATATAATACTAAGGTATATAACAACTAAGTTGAAAAAGTGTTTGCTCACAAATAAATTCTTTTATACTATTAGTCTCTATAGCTTACATATTAACAGAAGCACTGTATGATTGGTACTTGGTAAGGAGGAAGCCTGCACACAATTCATACAGAGTGGGAGAACAATGATCATTATGCTAGGGCATGACATTTTGGGAGTGTATAGAGGTGAAGATGTAAAAGTGAGAGTACCAACAGGATTTAGAAAGCTAGTTCACCCAGTTTCTGAAACAGCATGAAAATGGTGGTTTTGGATCAGCTTCCTGCAACTGTTTAATAGTTTATTACACACAGACTAAGCAGGTAGACAATTCTACTAGTTATAGCCTCATAGAAGTTTCCTTCTCCTTTTGTTAACCATAAAATTACCATGTGACAGTCAGCCTGCAGTAGACATTAGGAAGTCTTTTCTCTAACACAAAAGTATATATGACTGCTGTTCCTTCCCGATGAGAAAGTAGAGACAGAAATGGAGGGTGATTCATAAATAAATGAAGTAATTAAAATAATATTAAAATGCATGAAACATTTGGGCTGGTATGAGGTACATGGACCGCATAAATTATATTACCCCCTTCTATATGCAGAGAAGTTGGAACACATACAGCCTATGCACACCAAGGCATTCTTTCCTTGTGCGCCTTATACATCCTTATGGGGCCTTTTATAATTTTCCCTTTACTTCACATTTTTCCATGGCTTTTTCACATTATTGTTATTATTATTATTATTATTATTATTAATAAATATAGCCTCTCTACGGGTACTTAATTTTTTCAATTTCACATTCACAAAACCTGCCCTACTTTGACCTGGCCAAGGCATTTGACACAATGCCAAAACCGGTTTGGATTTTTGGGGTTTCTGCTTTGCACATACCCTTTGACTGTGTGACGACAATAAATATTGTCTTTTCCACTTTGGAGTGCTGTTCATTGTTTTTCATTTGACACAATACCCCACTTGGGAACTGCTGACAAATTCAAGAGGTTAGGTACAAACTCATGTGTCACCTGGTGGATAGCCGGCAGGCTCACAGACAGGACCTAGGAACATAGAATTGGGGAGTCTACTTGTACAAAGAGGCCAGTCACAAGTGGAGTCCCTCGGGGATCAGTCCTGGGTCTGCTCCTTTTTTGGCATTTGCTTCTCTGAAGTCAAGGCCAATGTCAATGGCCTCTGGCTGAATACATTTGCAGATGATTGCAAATTAGGGGCTGTCATTGAATCCTCTACAGACACAAATATTCTCCAGGAAGATGACATAGACAAATAACTGATGTCAGAGCCATGGACTAAAACTAAATGCCAAGAAATGCATAATAGTAACCTTTGAGAAGCCATCCAACCCTGGTAACTGTCATATTGACAAAACACCCCTAAGAGCTGACCCAGTAGTCAACAACTTGGGGACTCACATAGACAGTAATCTAGCCTTTGACCATCATGTGTCTACAGTAGTGAGGAGATCATTCTATGTTGTACAACTTATAAACAAAGGTATGGCATATGGGTCCAAGAAAGTCACTGTTCCACTGTATTCAGCATTCATTAGGCCTATCATTGAGTACAATGCCACTTTTTGTATGCATCTAACCAGGTATATCCAACAGTTAGAACATCCACAGAGGTTCCTCTCTAAAAGAATACAGAGCATAAGTACCATGTTCTATGGAGACTGCCACAAAGGCCCTGTCCCTGTATTCTGCCTTCTATAGGCTGTTGAGGGAAGCTCTATGCCTGGCATACAAGGCATTGCCAAACCCCACTTTGATGGACATCCTGCATATCCATAAAACAAACAGAACCAGAATTACCCATTCTAAAAACTTAAACCTTGCCTGTGATATAAATAAGACCTGCTGGAGAGAAAGGCATGTATCCCAGAAACTACCTCTTCTCTGGAAGAAGCTCCCCATCCATGTGAGGCAGAGGTCCTCCCTAACCCAATTCAAGTGTAACTTGAACAATTGGATGAGGAACAATAAATTCATCCCTACTTTGGCACCAATGTCTCTAATGGACACAGCCTGTAAATGGTTCATCTCCCAAGACTCTGCTTACACTTAACAAAGGTATGAAAACTTGTCAGAGATTTGGGATGCATGGCTAGGCTTAGTAACCTGTAAACACCTATGAACCTATAAACCTATATCTTGCTAACCAAATTCATTTGGAATTATAGAATGAAGGTTTTCCCAGGGTTGTCTTACTAGGTGAGGAAGTCTATTTCCTTAGCTGTCTGCACCTGTTCTTTTTTATGTCTTTTTATTTGCAAAAAGCAGTGCACACGTGCAAATTTTCTAGTAAATACCCCATCTGAAATGGAAAAGCTATTTTAGATTTTAGACTGGTAAATGGTTTAATGGTAACCGATACATCATTCTCAAAAGAGACTTTCACAATGCCACATAAATGAGAGGCTCACATGCAATTTAGGTAGACTTCCTTCTAATAAGGAAGGAGCTGTGAGATCAAAGCAGAGATTGCAAGACTTCCAAGATGACTGCACACTGTGTAATAGCTTATTTTCAGTTCTCTCTGTGTGAAAACAGAAACTCAGAAAAGAAAGTCAGTGGATGTGTCTTTTTCAGTAAATTTCAATTACTGGCTATTAAAGCACTGTCTGGATGCCAGCAAAGAAGAAATTTAGAGTACC
This sequence comes from Protopterus annectens, assembly GCF_019279795.1. Lineage (NCBI taxonomy): Eukaryota > Metazoa > Chordata > Ceratodontiformes > Protopteridae > Protopterus > Protopterus annectens. The sequence goes on from NC_056739.1 coordinate 1,622,340,073, forward strand.
TGAAAGAAAATCAACCACAAAAGTTGAGGAGAAAACATCGACAGGGAAGAATCCTGCAGCTGTTCAGAAAAAAGCGGTTCTAGCTCCAGCTTTGGTACAAGATATTATTTCTAGTAATCTACAGGAGAAAATAAGTCAAATGTGCTCAGATCTGATTAAAATAAACACTAAAGATGTATATAAACTCAAATAAAAAAAGGATGGAAAAATGGACAAAGCTTTATATAGATACTCAGATGAGCTGATCAAACTGCAACAATTAGATGTCAAAATGAAGAAAATGCTGGCTATGTTTCAAAAATTCTAACTGTAATATTAGAGAACAGAACACATAGGGAAAAACCTGAGATTTCCTGCTATACCAGAAAAATTGGAAGGAAAGGACTGTATTCATTTTATGAAAGTACAAATAAGCAACTGGAATGGTATTCCACAGCAAGAGCTGTTAACTGAAATGCTCCAAACCTGGCCATGAGAAGCAGCCAAGGCCTTTAACAGTAAAGATCCTACCAGCAGAAAAAGGTGATTCTGACAAAACTGCGGAAGAAGGGAAAAGTACTAAAAGTTGGAGGCAGTATATTGTTTGTGGAAAATGATTCCTCACTGTGCACCAAGGAGAAGATGAGCAAATTTCAAGGAGAAGATAAGCAAATTTATTCCAGTAATCACAGAATGTTGAGAGGCAGGTGTGAAATTCAAGCTGCTGTATTCAGCTATTCTGAATTTTTTCCTGGTGGATCAAATACATTTGTTGATGCAGAACATGCTAAGGAAGAAATACAAAAGTTTGTCCAACAAAAAGTGTGCTAAGCTATCAAACAGGAGACTCTGTTTCTTATTCTGATAACAAAGCTCATACAGTGACTTTCCAGTGAAATGTTTCCAGTCTTCCAAAAGAAAATGCTTGAGAGACTTTGAAAAAGCTTAGGAATTGACTAGAAGAACCAGGAGTACATTGGAAATGAACCAGAGACTGGAGATGGGAGATAGAGATCAACAGTAAAAAAACCCAGCAACTCAGAAATTAATGAATAAATGCCTGATTACAAAGCATCAATCACATTTGTGAAATATGGCTAAACAAGAGAACTGGAAATACTAGACTTTTTGACTTTGTTAAACTTGTAGGGAACTCCAAAGCATTTGCCCTACTTCATGTTATTAATATTTGGAAGAACATTAAAGGGAAGGGAAGAGGAGGGAAAGAGGTAACTGTGAATAAAACAATTGTTCTTGACAGAATTTTATGTAACATTTCATGACATGACTGCATGTTATACAGCATCACATTTTCATTTTTTTGTCTGTTATAAGGATATTAAAGTAAACAGGTGCCCCTTTCCTTCTTCTTCTTCTTCTCCTTTCTTTTTTCATTTTAAGAAATGTATGTATTGCAATATAAAAAGAGAAAAAAGCCTGGATAAAAAAAGAAGTTATGTACTCACCATAACATTCCATCTGAGTAGTTATATTTCATATTTCTGCAACCTGTGGGTATACGAATCTGTATCGGATCCGAGCCGGCAACTTTTTTCTAGCATCTGCTCCAAGCTCTGAGCTCCTCCCCTTACCCATAATGCCCTACCACTCCTATCTTCCCTCAGATCGAGTTTACTGCAACTAACAATATATATGCAACTCAACCCAATAACCAACTTGAAAACAGGATAAGGTCCGGGGATGGAGGGAGGGAATGTTGCAGAAAAATGAAGTATAACTACTCAGATGGAATGTTATGGTGAGTACATAACTTCTTTATCTGAAGTAGTTAACTTCATTTTATCTGCAACCTGTGGGACAGAGTCCCCAGCTACTCCAATTCTGGGAGGCCCTTATGGAAGGATATTCCTGAGCACCGCAAAGCCAAGGGATGCTCTACCCCTCGAAATCAGATCCAATTTGTAATGGGAAATGAAGGTATGTGAATTGGCCCATGTCGCTGCTGTACAAATATCATTCAAAGGTACCCTGGACCAAAAAGCAGCAGAAGTCACCATGGACCTGGTAGAGTGAGCCTTAACTATACCAGAAGGAGATAAACCTTTTGCTTTGTAAGCATGTGAAATGCAAAGAGTGATCCATCTGGCTAAAGAAACTTTAGAAATAGCTTTTCCCATAAATGCTTTGGAAAAGGAAACAAACAATTGGTCAGTCTTGTGGAAAGACTTCATTATATGAAGATAAAAATGAAGTTGTCTATGAACATCCAACAAATGGAGTTTGTATTCACCTTTATTTTGAAAGTTGGGAAAGAAAATGGGCAGATTAATGGACTGGTTTATGTTTGCTTCAGATGCCACTTTAGGTAAGAAGGAAGGGTTAGTATGGATGGAAACCCTATCCTTATGGAAGTCCAAATACGGAGGCATGGCAGACAGAGCTTGAAGCTCATAAATTCTCCTAGCCAATGTGATGACGACTAGGAAAGCTGTCTTCCAGGACAAAAATTTTAAGTCCACCGAAGCTGCGGGTTCAAAAGGAGGGGCTACCAATGCCTGTAAAACAAAAGTAAGGTCCCAAGGAGGTACAGAATCCTTGACAGGGGATTGTAGCAGAAATGTACCTTTAAGAAAAGCCTTACACAGCCTAGAGGAGGCTAAGGCCATGTTGTCTTCACCAACGTGAAAACTGGAAATGGCTGCCAATTGTACCTTCACTGTAGAGGAACTAGCTCCTTGCTGAGAGATACCAGATAGGAAGTCCAACACCGCTGGAACAGGAGCTGCAAAGGGATCTATTTCTCTCTGTGAAGCCCAAATGGAAAAGCGCTTCCATTTACTGCAATATAGTTTCCTAGTGGAGTCTTTAAGAGAGGCCACCAGAATGGATTTTACCTGGGATGAAAGACCGGGAGTCCTGGCGATTAACGGAATTGGAGCAACCAAGCTGTTAGCTTAAGGCTGCCCAGATCGGGCAGATGTGTCCCCGACGGATGGGAAATTAGATCCGGGCAGGGATCCAGAACCCACAGGAGAGCTAATAGATGAGACCAAAGGAATGGGAACCAAACCTGACGAGGCCAGAATGGGACAATGAGGATCACTTTGCACTGTAGATGGCAAGCTTTCTGAAGAAACTTCAGAATGAGAGGTAAAGGTGGATAAGCATACAGAAGCCTGGGGGGCCAAACATAGGCTAGAGCATCTCTGGGGACTTCCCCTGGTGAGGGAATCAGAGCAAAGAACTCACTGCACTTCGCGTTGGAAGGAGATGCGAAGAGATCGCAGCAAGGCTGACCCCATGCCAGGAAAATCTCCTCCGCTACTAATTGTTTCAGAGACCACTCATAAGGCATCAGAATGGCCCGGCTCAATCTGTCCGCTAAAATGTTGGAGCACCCCGGGATGTGAGTTGCTATCAGACACCGACTGGTGGAAATCGCCCATTCCCACACTCTCATGGCCTCACGACATAGAGGGTAGGATCTGGTTCCCCCCTGCTTGTTGATATACCAGATGACCGACATGTTGTCTGACTGAATTGCAATCAATCTGAGAGGGAGGACTGTGTGAAAGGCTTCCAACGCTAAAAGCACTGCCCTCATTTCTAAAACATTTATGTGCAAATTGGTCTCTGTCTGGGGCCACGTGCCTTGAACTGTCCTTCCCAAACAGTGTCCCCCCCACCCAAGTTGGTAGGTGTCCGTGGTCACTGTGGTTTGGACTGGGGGTGATGCAAATGGGCATTCTTTTGATATCTCCGGTGAAGTTAACCACCAAAGAAGAGATGTCCTGCAGACATGACTGATCTTGATCGGAAATTCCATGGGTAGGTCTAGCCAAGACCACTGGACAACCAGAGTCAATTGAAGAACCCGCATATGAAGGAGCACATATGGGAGCATTGATATGGTGGCAGCCATGGAGCCCAGAGCCCGGAGAACCTCGCTCGCCTTTGAAGACTTGGAGTTTGCTATCTGAGCTATGTGGCCCCTGAGATGTAGAATCCTGTCTGGAGTTAGAAATACCTTCATCTGCAAAGTGTCTAACCGTGCCCCAATGAAGTCTAGAATTTGTACTGGTTGCAAATGGGATTTGTGAATATTAACTGTAATTCCCAGTAGGTCTGCTAACCGAATGAAATAATCTCGGGCCAGACACAAGTGATGCTTGTTGTGCGCAGCAAAGAGCCAGTCATCCAGGTATGGAAACACCTGAATATCCTAAAGTCTCAGGTGAGCCGCTACAACTGCCATTACCTTGGTGAACATCCTGGGGGCTGTGGTGAGACCAAAGGGTAGGGCCCTGAACTGAAAGTGACTTGCTCCCAGCCAGAAGCGCATAAACTTCCTGGAGCTTCTGTGTATTTTGATGTGATAGTAAGCATCCTGAAGGTCTAACGAGCACATCCAGTCACACTCTCGGAGATAAGGTAGAATGGACTGCAGGGTGACCATCCAGAATTTCTGTTTTGCTACTGACAGATTTAATGTTGACAGGTCCAGAATGGGCCTGAGGTCCCGGTCTTTTTTGGCACCAAAAAGAACCTTGAGTAGATGCCTAATCCGGACTGATCGGGGGGACCTTTTCAATGGCTCATTTGAGAAGCACCTTTTTAACCTCTAGAGCTGTGGCCTCCCTGTGTGTGGGTAGAACATCCAGGAGGTGTTTTGTAATATTTGGAGGGGCAATGAAAGAAATAGAGTAACCTCTGGATATTATCCGAAGAACCCAGTAATCTGTCGTAATGGACTCCCATGCTGCTGGGTGTAAGGATAATCGTCCCTGACTGCCTCCAGAGTAGGAAAGTTGGGCAACCCCTCAGGGCTGCTGATTGGGTCTATCAGAGAAGGGTTCCCTAGACCCAAAATTCCTGGGACCCCTCTACCTCTGGGCCGGCATCGATCCTGTCCACCTCTGCCTCTGGGGGAATAGCTCTCCCGAGAATCCTGGGAAAACTGAGATTTTCAGAACTACATCTTCTTCTCCCCTCTTTGATTCCTGAGGGTTGGAGAAGTGGATTCCAATGCAGACAAAGTCTTCCCGTCCTTTTCACTCTGGACAAGCGTGTCATGTACTATCTTCCCAAAGAGGGAAGAACCATCATAGGGAGCATTGATAAACGACGCCTTGAAAGGGTCCGTGAACTGACACAATCTGAGCCAGGCATGATGCCTCATGGCTATGCCTGTCCCAGCCACTCTAGCTGCTCCTTCCCTGGCATGGGAAAGTAGCCGCATAGATGTATTTGAGACTGATTTCAGAGTAGACATTTTCACTGAGAACAGCTGTCTGCCCTGTGGCGATAAAGACTCTGGGGGAGACTCAGCAAATTCCAAAGCAAGGTCTCGCTGAAGTCGAATCACATGTGCCAAATAATTCAGTGCATGGATAGAAAAAGTCGCTGAGGAGTATATGCGCTTCACAAACCTATCCACCGACCTGGACTCCTTGTCTGGAGGGTGGACTAAGGAACTCTCCTGTGCTAGTTCCTTCTTTGTGGCTGCTGCAACCCCTTCTTTGTGGCTGCTGCGACCAACATAGCATCAACTGGGGCTCCTTTTGACCAGGGCTGTCTATCAGAAGGATGAGATAACACCTTGTCAGGATGTTTGGGGATGGGCTCTACAGTGTTGGGCTCCTTCCATGCCCTCATGGTGATGAGGTCCACCAAGGGGTCTGCTGGTGGGAAAACCCAGGAAGTAGATGGGCACATGCCAAATGCCTCCAAGAACACTGACTCATCCCCAGAAAGTTTTGGGGCTGACCAACCTCTCCTCTGGCAGAGGATCTCCATAATTTCTCCGAAGGAGACATCTTCGGGAGGTGACCTGGGTGAACCTTCTCCTTCATCTAAGTCAGTGTCAGTGGTGAGGGACTTGGGGGAGTCCAAGTGCCTCCTTTTGCACTTGTGCTTGTGGTGGCCCTATTCAGTGGGACTTTCAGAAGGGGATCCGCAAGCCACAGGGGTTTCCTCGGGGAAAATGACCTGGGGATCCTCTGGCATGGGGTGTCCCTAAGACAGGATGAAGGGAGTCATCGCCAAATCCAGGGGGGCCTGGGAGGTATCCAAGGGGGTGGGCTGGGGTCTCAATCCCTGGGAGAGAACCCTCTCCACCACTTCGAAGGCCGAGGGAGAAGTCCTCCCCGGATCTGAAGCGGGAACCGGAGCCGAAGACAGGGTAGCCTGAGGTCCGAGGGGACAGATCGGGTCCAAAAGAGTCGGAGCTGAAGAATCCATTCCCCCCAGGTCTGACTCCCTGTCCACAGCTCCAAGAGTCACTTGGATCCAAACAAGTCAGATCCGAGGAACTCAAGGTAACAGCCGGAGTCGAGGTTGGAGGAACCGTCGGTGCTGAGCTACCAGCTCCGAAGAACCTCGGATCCAAGAGCCCTGAAGCTGAAGCATGGATCGGGGAAGGAGAGATGGGGCACAAAAGAGGCATGGAGGTCACCCCTCCAGAGGGAGAGGGACCTAGCAAGACTCCCATCTGAATTTGGGTCTGAAGAAATCTCCGCATCATCCTGTCCATATCCATGTCTGTTAGGCTCCGAGTCGACCTCGAAGAGGCCACCGACTCAGATCTGGTTGGTCTGCGCAGAGGGGTGGAGGGCCTTGGGTCTGAATGTTCCAATGGCTCCGGTGAGAAACGCGATGACTGGAGCCGAGGAGAAACAGGCCTCATGGTCTTAGATGGAGGGCTGAGAAAGAGCTCCCTGTTTGGGGATCTCTTGCGATGTCTGTCTTTCTTTTTCTCCCTTTCTTCTCTGTGTCTTTCCTTTTCCTTCTCTTTTTCTCTATCTTTATCTTTGTCAGACTCGCTGATTGAAGATCTGTCCTTAGAGGACCCATCGCCAGACGAAGAGGGAGGTTGAGTCCCTGTCTGGGGTGGTGCACTAGCGACCGAGGCCGAGGAAGAATCCAGCATGGCAACAGGGAGAAGGCCTTTGGTAACTAGCTTGGCCTTATGATCCCTAAGAGCCCTAGGGTTAAAGCCTGAACAGACAGCACACTGGGTGGATAAATGTGCCACTCCTAAGCATATCACACACAGAGTGTGACCATCAGCAGGGGAAAGCTTATGGCCACACTCTACATTTTTTGAACACAGGCTTTGGCTGGTCAGCCATAGTCCTGTACTCAAAGGTAAAAGTACTACCTTCCCACAAAAAAAAACACACACACACACAGGTAGGGGAAGGGCAGGCCTGACTACTACTCTAATACAAAAATGACCAACGCGTTACTACAGAAGGGGAGGAAGGGTAATCCTAGACAAGCACACCTAGATATAAGCAAAAGTTTCCACTTACTATCCCTTATTAGCTCAGAGCAAAGGAGACCACGATGCACACTACTGGCGCGGCAAACAAGATCTGAGGGAAGATAGGAGTAGTAGGGCATTATGGGTAAGGGGAGGAGCTCGGAGCTTGGAGCAGATGCTAGAAAAATGTTGCTGGCTTGGATCCGATATGGATCCGTATACCCACAGGTTGGAGATAAAATGAAGTTAAGTACTTCAGATCCATGGTTATGATCACAGGCTGTAATCTTGGGTTGCAGAGGTGGGGATTGGGGTGTAAAAGTATACAGATCTCGATATAAGTAGAGATGATATGCTTTTCCTTATTTTTGCTTAGGAGAATGACTGTATTAAGGCCTTTGGCTTGATCCAACAACAAACTTTAAGTGGGATGTACACTGAATGTAATGAAAACTTTTCCCTTAGCAAATAAATGTTCACAGTGTAACATGGGAAGCTTGTAGCTGAAGTTGACTATGTATTTGTTTCTTATGTTTCTGTTGAGCCAAGCTGATAATAGGGCAATACCGATTCTGTATCACATTACATAGTTTTGCACATCAGATATTACAAAGCTCTGGCACAGGTGAAAGCACTCATCTTTTGCTTCTACTTAATAAACTGTGGTTTAAACAAGCAATTCCAGCTTGAATCCTGTTTTCTTGTTTTTAATAAGGATAGAAAGTGATGTTTAACATGGAACGTACATTAAAATTTATGACACCAGTCTATTTTAGCAATTTGTATGCTTATATTGTTTCTGTACAGCTAGTTTTCCCTTTTTTGGTTGGTTCTTCCTTAAGGCTGGAAAACTACATTCCCTCAGCACTAGGTTTCATTGTATATATATATATATATATATATATATATATATATATATATATAGATCTACGTCAAATAACCGAGTTTTCAGAAACTCAAAATTCATATGGTTGAAACCATATGATTGAGTTTCCGAAAACTCGAACATCAAAAAGAAAAAAAAACACAAAATTCTACCTTTTTATGTATCATATGAATTTTGAGTTTCTGAAAACTCGATCAACTGACAGGGACCTTTATCTATCTATCTATCTATCTATCTATCTATCTATCTATCTATCTATCTATCTATCTATCTATCTATCTATCCATCTCTCTCTCTCTCTCTCTATATATATATATATATATATATATATATATATATATATATATATATATATAGATATACATTAGGCATTGTGTGCTTGAAATATCTGCCATGCATTGGAACACCCTGCCATGTGGTGATTTTTTTTAAAACAATTTCTGAAATATGTGGCTATACATTTGCCTTTTTATTTTTTGTGGTCATCTTATATACTGAACTGCATGCATAATTCACACTTTCCATTTGGAAAGTTCTGTAATCAAATGTTAACTTCAAAATGAATGTGCAAAAATTGAAGATTAAAATCTTGATGTTCAGAATTAAGGAAAGGAATAAAATAAAAACAAAACTTTCTCTAGGGCGTATGCTCCCTAATACAGCCTAGGTTTTGTCACCATCCCTCACCTACTTGCTTATTCTACCTTAGAGGTTGTACACCCTCAAATGAAGGGTCTATATCATGAAATCAAAAGACGTAAATGTCGAATACGTAATGGTCGACACCTACTTGTCGAAATACCTAAACGTCGAGCAATGTAAACATCGACAATCAAAATGTCGAATGATTTTGTTTGGCCCAGCAAACAACACCCGGTGTGATAACGCCAAGAACGTAATATAAAACACACCCCACTACAGCGCAACACGTCACTCAACTTACACTTCCAATAACACTTACAGCTAGACTTAAATATGCAATATATCTCCTAGTGCACGTAAACGGAAATAAAGAGTATATCCCCTACTAACAAAACCATACCTGAAGTAAACAAAGATATGTGAAGGTTGCATGAAAAATCCAAACTACTTGAATGGTGCATACTATCTACAGTCCATAGTATGTCACGTTATACCTTTAACGACATAGCAACAGCTTTTAGGAACTGGGCAGTAGTATACTTATGCCTATTACAAAGGACAGATTTCAAACGTCCCTCGCATTCCAGAGTCTTCCTTTTCTTGGGTGACACGGCACATGCAGATAGAAGCTGTAAATGTATCTCGTCCACCCTATTCTGCTCTCATACTAAAACAGAGAGCACACAGGGTATATCAGGGATTCGCCTGCCAAGTAGACAATGTATTTTGCAGTGCCAACCCTCCACATGATTTTGTGTATGTGGCAGTCCATGATCATTTAGACTAGACACATTCCAGAATGCAATCAGATACATTGGAGGGAATCTACTAGCCACCACTGAACGAGTAAACTGCTTACGTACATGGCCCAACACAAAAACATCGGAAAAGTAATTTAACAGCTCTTTACCCTCCACAGGAAAGGTTTTACATAGCTCTTTAAATACTGCTACAACCTCATCCTCTGGTAGGAAACTCAAAGCGATCAGTTCTTTCACAGCCCTTTGGAATTCAACGGATGTACCATACAATGTCGATAGTTGTAGATGTTGCACTTTACACCATACACACTGTGAAAGGCAGCCTTTATTAATAACTTCACTGAAGTTAGCTGCAATACTTTTTATTGCAACTAACTCGAAATCGCACAACAGGAACCTCACTTTTAGTGGTTCATAGGTTCATAGATTAGTCCTAAGCTAACTGCCCTTGTGAGCCATTTTAAGCTTAGCCAATTATCCCTTGTGAGACTCAAACCCTGCACCTTGTGTTTGTAAGGCAAACACCTTAACCAGTAGGCCACCATCCCACCCCTGTGGGTTAGGTTCAACCGTGTGCATAATGTAAACAAGCATTCCCACATAAAATTGTACGCTTTAAAGGATTTCCTTGTCATTAGTGCATATAATAAAGGTACACATTTTCTGTTATTATTACGATCTATGATGGCATGTATACTATATAACTGCCTACAGAACTTCCCCTTAGTCAAAAACACACCATCCATGAACCACATTTTACTGTCACATAGATCCACTAATTTTTCCTGAGTGGTGAATACCAGTACATGCAAATTAGAATGTACATCCACCTTACGTTCCTGAATAAAGCTAGATTTCTTTAGCTTAAATTCATCTAATGAAATGGAAGACAAGTAGTAGGCTTTGCATTCATTAAAAGAGCTTTACGTCTTACTCTATTCACACGTTGTAACAGGGACCTACGTGTAGGTAATGTGACAACACTCTCCAAGGAAGTACTAGCCAATACATCGTCAGCTAACAGGGTAGGAGTTGCTCTACAGTCTCTGGACATGTGCTTCAGCTTCGCACAGGCAATGTACTTATCTATCTCTGTTGCATCTGGATAATGCTGATGTACCGTAGACTTCACTAAGATGTCCTGCAACTCCTTCCATTCTGTTACAGCCCTACCCCTACACTTATGGCTTTGCTTTAAACGACAACACCAGTACCTTTTATATTTCACAACCTTTTCTAAGATGTACAGATATCTTTCAATCACAAGCATATCCCTTCCCTTTTGTGAATCCACACGCTCGTACACATTACCTATCACACCGGGTCCTGTTTTGTTAGCGTTAGCCATAGCTGCTACAGGTATAATGGGTATGCACGCCGAACTAGTCTACATACTGATATTTATACAATCCCTTATATTTTAATACTTTACACCATATTTCCACGTTATCAAAGATATCTTCATTATTCTACATTATATCTTTCTATAATGTAATTCAAACATAATATCCACATATAATAATTTACATATACTGAGTAACTTGTGAGTGACGTTTCACGTCGTGTACGTGAAATGGCCAAGTAAAACATTTCAGTATTTTGTTTTACGATATTTATTGCTTTTGATGTTTAGGTATTTCGACAAGTAGGTGTCGACCTTTACGTATTCGACATTTACGGCTTTTGATTTCATGATATAGACCCCAAAGGAAAAGTATGACTCTTTTTTGAGGTTATGTGCTCTTATGTATATATCATAATATTGAAAACACAAACTACTGAAAGCCTATTTAATGCAGGGGGCAAGTCCCTCAAACTTCTGACATCCCTTGCTAATTATATTTACTAACTCTAGGACTGTACAACTGTGGGGAAAGGGCAAATTCCCTTTTCAATATTTTGAGTTTTCAACCAAATGAATGCAATCCTGTGATCTCTAATCCAGAAGAATATATCAAAATTCCAAAGTTTGTCTTTCTCATTTCAAACATTTGAAAGTGAGCATTCTGAACACTGACTTTTAATTCACATACTGTCCCACTGTCCTTTATCACTGTGCTCTGATCTGTGAGTCCTAAGGACCTTGTATTTACCATTCTACATGTACATCTGTCTTACTTTCTTAATTACAACTTCTTGTTTTTGACCCTTCTTTATGAATAAAGATAGTGAAAATGGTGATGCAGTGTGTCTAAAACATGTTTTTCTTTGACTGAAAACTTAGCGTTATCACATTCATCAGGTAGTCTGTAGAACTAGATATACTCCTACTTTTGTGTCAAAATACTAAAAATATCCAGGATTATGGGCCTTTTTTCCTTATTTTATTGAAAAATCATATCTTCATTTGGGAAGTAGGACACTCCACTATAATAATGCTATTGAAAAGCAATACATAAATATCATTTAGTTCAGTTGTTTTGATAAATATCATACCGTGTGAAAATGTAGTTGGAAGAATGCATTTCTGTAATAGTTGCAGAACTTAGCAATCTTAGTTTAAAGCTAGAGAATAAAATAGCTTTAAATTTAGGTCTGTAATGAGAGTTAAGTTTAATGTCAGGGTTAGGTTTAGTATACAGTTTGGACTTAGGGTTACAATTAAGATTAGGGTTGCAGACAAGGGGTATCGGGTGTATTTGTTTCTGCATGAGAGTTATATTGCAGTTTTTGAATGATGCTTGTAGCTGTCTTTTGTATATTTTCTGTTTAAGTGGGTTTTTATGTATGCAAAACTGTTTTTTGATTGCCATGTTTTTCATCTATGTGGCCTTAGCGAGATTAAACTTAGTAAAGTGTTTCTCAATGCACTAACATAGTCCTCTTTGGTAATTAATATGTTTGCATATTTTCAACAAAGCTGTTTAGAACCCTTCTTTGGTGAGCACCTGAGGTATGATTTTACAATGTAACTGCAAAAATCGTTTTTTGGGATGTAATGAAATGACAGCAGTATTCATAAGGCTGGCTTGCATAATCAGCACATAGAAAATATGGGACCAGCATTTTAGAAGGGTGCCAAAAGGATACTTCAGCTGAAATGACCATGGAAGCAAGGCTAAAATGAAAATCCAGTGCAATGTAGTATAGTAAATTCATCCTCAAATAAGGAAGACGTATCTGCAGTTCAAGGACAATATTGTCCTGTTGCCTCCCTGATGATAAATCTGAATGAGTAGGATATGGAGTGGGTCTGTTGTCAGATGGACAGGTGCAGGAAGAGGAGGAGAAGGAGAAGAGAAGTACTAGAAGATGACAAACCTCTTCCTTTTTACACTGGGAAAAGACATGTCTTTTGTCATAGAATGAATTGTTTTCTTCACTGCAGATAAAGGACAACAAGGGGAAACAGCTCACTCATAATATAACAATGACAGTTTGAATTAGACAAAGGGCATGGAACTCCTGATTGTCCAGATCAAGAAAAAGAAGGTATTACAATAGACTATTAGCTTTAAACATTTGACACTGAGTAATTTGTCACCACTGTTGTAACAGACCTTAGAGAAAAGAGCAACCCATGAGTGGCTGTCCCCTACATGATCATTAAAAATATGGAGCTTAGTCACATACATGTAATGACGGTGAAATGATGGTGATTGCCATTGGAGACAAAGACAAACCCAGTATTGTTTTTTTCTGAGAAATGAATTAGTACTTGGATATCTGTGTGCTGGTTTTTAATTATTTTGGCAAGGTATAACAAAGTATAACATTTGTTGAAGTGTTATGGAGAGATGAACTTTAAAGGCAACAACCTGTTTAATTATTTATTTTCATGTCAGATATGCTACACAACCAGATGAAAGGAATATAATAATTAAGGTGTTAGTGATCTTATATTCACATTCGTATCAGTAAGGAAGAAGTAAGCTAGATTTGTCAACTGAGTGCATACAATGTATTTGGTATCATAGCTACACCTACTACACACCTCTCTCTCTCTCTCTCCCTCTCTCCCTTGCTGACATTTTTCTATTTTACAATACTTGACTAATGCTTATACAAACAATATAATGAAAAGCTTGATTTTTTTTCAGTCTGAAAAAACAGGTTTTTCCTGGAACCTATCTGTAATCTCTGACTAGGCACAGACTACAGCATGGGAGTAATTCTGAATGTTTGTTTTGTCTTAAAGGAGCTGTAAGCCATACAGAGGCCATGGCTCTGTACTGAGTCTGGAAAGTAACAATGGTTAAATTGTAAAGATGCAAAGGCAGAGAACTCTGTGTGATGTTTTGTCGGACATCTACATGTAAGTTGCATGACTAAATCTTTTAACTTTGTAGTGCTGTAGCATCAATCATGAAAAGAGACACTTGTGTTTCTGGTAGAACTATGCAGTTAACAAACAATAAGAAATAAATATTATTTACTGTGCTGATGTGACATGTTTTATGCCTACAACTTAAGTATGGACTAATGCACTTTTGAGGAATAAATAGTCCTAGTCAGTCTTTTTTCCGAGACTATATAAATAAGCATTGTACAAAACTTTCTTTTTATGAAATATTATCTTGTATAAAAGACTTTGTTTATAAAATGCCTTTGTTCTAAATTTATAACAGAAGTGTAATGCACATTAAGGAATTTTTATATTTTATGCCATAAAGCCATTGCTTGCTAGTAGCCCTTACAATTGTACACTTAGCCCTGAGTGGCTGTTATGATCATATAGCAATAACCCACGCCTGGGTGTGGGTAATGCTGGATTTACCCACGGTTGGCATGGTTTGGCCAGCCGTGGGTAAATCCAGCATTATCCACACCCAGAAGTGGGTTATTTCTATTATACAATGACATTATTTAAGAAAAATAATAATTACTTTTCTTAAATAATGGCATTATATAATGCCTCCTTGCTGCCCTTCCGCCGCTGTCTGCTATCCGCGGCAGTTCTTATGTACTGCGCATGTGTAAGCCTATGCAGTACATCTGAGCTGTGGGCAAAAGCAACGGAGATCTTCTCCGTTGCTTTTTACTGTTTCGCTATGTTAAATGGGTTTAACATAGCGAGACAGCTTTAAAAAACGGAGAATCTCCGTTGCTTATTTTAAAGCTCGCTATGTTAAACCCATTTAACATAGCGAATTGAAAAGCAACGGAGAAAGCAAGATCTCCGTTGCTTTTTACACACTGTGTCGCTATGTTAAAGGAGTTTAACATAGTGAGACAGCTTTAAAAAAAGCAAGGGACACCTCCGTTGCTTTTTTTAAAAGTTTTAAAAAAGACTTATACTAATGGAAAAAGTCCGGGTAACCGGACCTTTTTCCATTAGTATAAGTCGATTTACAATGTGCACGCTGGCCAATCAGCGTGCACGTTTTAGAATATTAATGGGGGGTCATGGTATAATACAACTCTTTACATGGTAAGTAAAACTAGTATGAATTGTAATTGACAATCTTACTAAAGAAGCAGACTTGAAGTCACAAGACTTGATTTAGTTATACACATATACACACAGACACATGCATGCAAGAATGCACATGTAAACACACACACACACACACACACACACACACACACACACACACACACACACACACACACACACACACACACACACACACACACACACACACACACACACTCCACCTATCACCTGAGCTGCTAATCAAACCTGGGTCAACTGTTGACTGTTTTTTTATCATTGTTGCTTTCTCTGTCTACATGATCATATCTCCATAACGGTTTTACTTAATCTCACAACATTGCCAGATAATGACACAGAGACAACTATCTATAAAAGTCCCTCAGATTGTGATCCTAACTTCTAGGCAAAGGAGCAGCTGCATCTTGAATTTTAATGAAAATAATTATTTTTTAAAACATTTAAAAGAATGAAAATACTATAGGTCTGAAGTTATAACAACACTGCATATTAAGTTGTGTTAACATTTATCTTTTTAACTCTGAACAGAGCTACTAGTTTGGTACAGACAGATAAGTCCTTGAGTGTGACCCAGATGGCTGAGTTTGAATAATTGCCCAGACACTGAAAGATTCAAGCAGGGGAGAATGAAAATGCTGACCTCATGACTATGCTTATTTTAAAGGAACATTCACTTTCAGGCCTGATTTACTCCTATAGAGGACATCCCTATTTTTGGAGCTATGCTCCTATTTTCAAGCTTGATTTACTCTTTTGTGTAATCTTCTGAATACCCCTTAACACATGTGATAGTTGAAGGGTTTAGTTCACAGAAAATCATGACCAACATGCCAATAACAACAATAATTTAAAGAAAAAGGGCACACATCTTACAACTCTCTTTTTGAAGCAAAAATAAATGACCTAATGTGTTAGAAATTTGTAACAGAGTTCATTAAAGTCTACAGCTTTTATATTATCTCTTTAATAATCTGTGTATATTTTCCATCATTTTTGTCACTGTTTTTTAAACACGTGTTTCTGAGTACTATCCCACACTCCTCCTGGAAACGGGAAGAGTTATGTGCTATGTGGTATTCAAATTTTATGCTAATTACATGCTCAGATTTTTAGCTGGATGTTCTTGCTTTTCACTGGCCCATGTTCCTATTCTCAATGTCTGCAGGTTGAGAGGTATGTGAAAATGGGAGGCATTTGCTGCATCACCCATCCATAGGTGTGATGCAGATGGTGGCAATGGTCAGGCCAGGATACTCCCATGCGAGTAGAGTTTGGACATTACCCATGACCACAGCAGTGGAGGTGTGTGCTTGACTCTTCTAAGTCATTGATGTGTGACTCTCATGGATATGTGTGGAATGCATAGGACACCCAGACAGCAATGCAAGTGCACATGTCACCCCTCCCCAAGGGTAGGGATTGGATCAAAAAGAAATATTTTAATGTCTGAGATGCCAGGAAGGGCACAAAAACACCATCATGATTGCACATATAATGGCTCCTGTGGCCAGTTCTCATCCTGAAATGGAAATACCCAGTATGCGGAAATGAATGGGCTTGGATGGTGGGGGAAGGTTTGATGGTTAGCAGACATTATAAGAAAAGTGCATAGAAAAAAAAAGAATGGATAACTGCTCTTTTATGTTAAACTGAATGTTTTATAAATCTTGCAGTTTATCTATGTATACCATTCATTCTGATTTTAATCTGACACTGTCTGCAAATATCAATTGATCTATGTTGCTTCCAAATTTTTAGAAAAGTTTTCAGCCCATGACTCTTAGATACTCTGCCTTACACAGCACACTGCATGAGCCATATACAATGAGACAAGATGAAAGCACAGATTCAAATGACAGTATGACTGCCTGCAGTAGTAAAATATGCATTTTGCTTTATCATTGAAATGGCAAAATATCATTTTTTATAAGAAATAAATACTGCTTTAGTTTTGCTTACATAAGAACATTCCGTTGATGTGATTTGGATATTTGCTGCATCTGTCAGCCAGAACAAGCATTGAATATTTATGCTTGCTGTGAAATGAATAGCAAAAACAGAAAAAAATCAAATGTCAATATAGGATTATAGATTGTAACTGGCAGTATAGTATTACATTTCTGAAACTATTTGACGTTTTTAAGCAAATTACTAAAAATATGGTATTTTGCTCCATTACAAAATGCACATTTTGCCAAACGTCTATTTACTGACGTCTGAATACCAAAGCAATGACCATAATTAGAAAAAGTAGATTATTATAGCATTGATAACACTTATTCAAGCAACATATAGAAGAAACAAAATAATTACAATTGAAAAATGTTTGGATATACAGCTTAAAAAAAAGAAGTTGAATTAATAACTAAGATATTACTGACCAATAATTTACCTACCTATAAAACTTGGGAAGAGAAAATGTAGTTGCAAAAGGCATATCTTTTGGCATACAGATATTTAACAGCATGTCCATCAAACGTGAAGTAATGGATTCTTAAAAAGAAAATCGAGATAAAAAACATATAATTTAAACTCATGTAATATGCTCCATCCTTCTTTTTTAGCACCTTTATTGAATTATAACTTAAGACATAGGCAAATATATATGTATATAAAAGAAAACAAACCATATAAACAGGTTTCCAGTTACATACATTATACATCACATATGCTCTTTTGAATAACTATCATCAATCCAAATTTACATAAATTGTTCAATTCCTGTCTTCCCTTAAACCTCACTCCTCCCCCTCTAGAGCATGATTCTGTGTGTATTATTCCTAGAATTCCCATTTATTTCTATGTAACTTGCTCCTTTCTGTTTCTAAAGATCCCACTTCCAGTTTTTTTAATCTCTGTTGCAATATTCAGTACTTCAAATACAGTTGTTTTAGACTTTGTTTTCCATTTTCTTGTAATTTCATTTTGGCAGCTACCAGAATTAAACTTGACAAGACCTTACTATGTCTAGACAATTCAAATCCAGTGCCCCAGCTTAAAAGAATAATTTCCTTAATTACACTAATTTGCTCACCCAATATTTCTGATAGAGTACTCTGTGGGCAATTTTTAAAGTCTGCCAACTCATTACATTCCCAAAACATGTTCCCAGTTACCTCTTTCTAGCCCATCACACCTCCAAGATTTGCCATCTACGTGAGGAAAATTTCTTTGGAGTCTTCTTGGGGTATAAAAATATGTATGCAAACACTTCCAAACAAAATTACCTAAATCTTCTAGACTTTGCTGAATAATTGGAAGCCATACATATGTCCTGCCATTGTTTCCTTGTAAATTGCTTATTCAGTCTCTCTTCCCAATTGTTTTTAACCTCCTCTGGCTGATTCTGATAGTTATCATGCAATATTTGATGTGCCCTACTATTATCCTTTTTATAAAAGCAACTTCTCTTCTTGTTTCGGCTAAAAACTCTACCAGTTCTGGTCTTTCATTTAGGATGTCCCTAGTCCTTTCTCTTTGCCTATTCCCTGATATCAATCCCTGATAGGTAAGGCAGTCTCTAGCCTGCATCCAAATGTATTCTTGTCTTCTTCCTACCCTATTACATTTCCCTCTCTAAATTTTCTGCTTCCAGTACTTTGGTTCCTTTGCCAGTTTTCTCCAGTAAATTCCAACCCCCTCTTCCCTATTCTGTGTACCCCTAAATCCAGTCATCCCTGTGACAATGTGAGGTATAGCCAGCTATGCCAAGAGAAGTAGGGCAGTGGATGTTTAACATATGCCAGCACAGCTAGCTGGAATTTAGTAAATAATTATATGTTATTTGAATATCACATTGATTTGTACAGATGCTTGTGTTGAAAATGTATTTGTAAAGTTGTTTGTGTTAAAAAAATGTACCAACAGTGGGTTCTGACTCTATTGTAACTAATTAAATGTATATGTTTTAAAAGAGGATACTGGAAGAGAAGGATTTAAGCTCAGTCCCAGCTAACTTTGAAAAAATAGTAAGAAATTAAATTACTTAATTTATGCCGTAAATATTTTATTTTGCAGTTCTGATTGTAGCCAGAGACAAAATGTCTAGGAAAACAAGCACTAGGAAGCCTTCTGTGCTCTCTTTAGCAGTGAACTAATTGCTACTCTGGAAGGGTAGAGGTTTGAAATTGTTTTATGACTTGCAGGAGCTACAGCAGGTCTTATCAAGGCTCTGTGTGTGTATTACTGACACATAAATGCTAAATCCTGACAGCTTCTAGCCAAGGGGGGGGGGGGTAGCATGAGAACTAGAAGTCTGATGATCAGATGTGAGGGATGTCATTCTGTAATCCATCACTAAAATTGATATTTTAATACTAGGTGAGACTGAAGTCTCATGGAACTCTGTTTTTGGAACCTGACAAGGAAAGACCCCCTCATCTACTTCATCTTGCCTTGGTCTAGTAAGAAACAAGGAAATAATGATTCTTTAGATCAGTAAGAAAAATATAGTGAGATTAGTTAATTATTATTTTTCTGTAACTGTGTGAACCTCTCCACCTGTGTTATTTTTAATATTTTCTGTGATTGAAATTCTAGTGTTTACTGTAAATACATATTTAGTATTTTCATTTTTTTCTTATTTATTTGTATTATTTTTTGTAACTGTGTGAACCTCTACACCTGTGCTATTTTTAATATTTCCTGTGACTGAAATTCTGGTGTTTACTGTAAATACATATTTAGTATTTTCATGTTCTTTTCTTATTTATTAGTAAATATATTTAAACTTTTCATTGTGGCTGGTCTTTTAGACAATATTTTAATCTCTGAGAGTACTTATATATATTTGGTGACAACTCTGGCCGCTCCTGAAAGCCTTGCTGTTGGTCAAACTACCATTTGTATTAATATTAATTTCTCTCAGTATAATTGGATACCATTGTAAGAGCCTTAGAGTAGCTGATTTGGGATTGTCTGGTGGTGGTGCTGTAACTACCTTATAGTCCGGGCAGAAGGGGGCATAGCTAGTAAATGTGTGCCAGCCTTTCCCAGGTGTGTGTGTGTGTGTGTGTGTGTGTGTGTGTGTGTGTGTGTGTGTGTGTGAAAATCAAATCTCAAAGAGTGTGTGTGTGTCAGCTGCTTGGAGCAGGGACATGGAGCACTGGTTTCACAGAGAGGGTGCTGGAGAACTTGGCTTGGACACTCGGCTGAGGTCTCAACTTTATAGCTGTGCCAGTGGGGAGTCTTACTAGATCCTGGAGGGAGACAGACAAATCCAGACCCTGGACTGACTGTGTTCCCTGTGTGCTCTTAAGGGAAATTGTCCTTGATATAGAGACTTGCATCTGGAAATAGTGGGTGTATCTATTTTTGTTCCAAGTGAATGTCTCTGTCCAGTTTCAGTGGTGAAGATTCAGGCTCCTTGATTACTGACCTAGAGTGGGGCTGTCACAATCCCTATCAACAAAATCTCCTTTCACCATTCTCATGTTGGCACAGTTC
Organism: Protopterus annectens; assembly: GCF_019279795.1. Taxonomy (NCBI): domain Eukaryota; kingdom Metazoa; phylum Chordata; order Ceratodontiformes; family Protopteridae; genus Protopterus; species Protopterus annectens. The sequence goes on from NC_056739.1 coordinate 1,622,360,406, forward strand.
TTTATGCTGTTTTATGAATAAAATATTCTGTTATGACTGTTGTTATTCTCTTTAAGAATCTGCATACAAAATCCCACTCTCGCATTATATCTTGAATTTCCCCCTTTGTTCTTCTACATCTCTTTGCATTATAGTATTCTGCTAGTGTTATGTATATGCCTTAACTGTGTAGCTCTAAAATATCCCTTCAAGTCAAGTAATCCTAAACCACCTTGTTCTATTTGAAGAATCATCTTATCCCACTTGACCCTTGTGTTCTTGCTCTCTCAGATAAAGTCCTTCAGCTCTTTATTAATTATTATCCACAACTTCTACTCTGGTTGATAAAAATACACCTTACCCATATATAATACTAAATAGAATACAACAATTTCACAACTTGTATCTTGCTAACTATATCCTTAAACAACAGCTTCCAGTTTCCCAGTTTTTGTATTATCTTTTATTTAGTTTCCTCCTACATATCCTTAGCTGCCATAACAGAATGTTTTTTATTACATACTCCTAAATACTTAATTTTATTGTGTCATGAAAAATATGGACATTGCTAAACCAGTTCATGTGTGGGTGGATAAGTCACAGCTATAGCCTTTGTTTTATCTTCATTAATTTTATATGCTGAAAAGACTTGAAACTGTCTCAAAATGTTCCACAACACTGAGATGTCATTTTCTGGTTTTATCAGGTACAAAATAACATTGTCTGCAAATAAAACCATATCAAGGCATGTGGAGGCAGCCAGTGAGGCATCTGATTGTCAAGGAAAAGGGGAATCTGTATACTGGGACACAGGGTTACTGTATAGAGAGTGGATCCCTGAGGGAGGGATAGAGGGTGAGAGAATACAGCACTTGGTAGAGCTCAGAGACTACCATCTGTCACTTCTAGCCATAGCCCATGACATTCCCTTTGCAGGTCATATGGGCATAAAGCATACAAAGAGACATATTATGCAGAACTTTTATTGGCCTGGGATTTCCAGGGGTGTAACAGGGTACTGCAGGATCTGTGAGCAGTGCAAAAAGGTAGGCAAGGCAGGAGACAAGGTCAAGGATACTTTGATGCCTTTGCCTGTGACTGAGGAGCCATTTCAGAGGGTAGCTATGGATATTGTGGGACCTCTGAGTACCCTAAGTTCCACAGGGAAGAAGTATATGCTAGTGGTAGTAGATTGTGCTACCAGATACCCTGAATCAGTAGCCTTATACACCACGGAGGCAGAAAAGGTGGAAAATGCTTTGTTAGAGATTTTCAGCAGAGTAGGTTTCCCAAAAGAAATACTGGCTGACAAAGATGCCAAATTCATGTCAGACCTGCTGGCTTATCTGCAGAAGCACTGTGGGGTGAAGCACATAAAGACCACCTCCTACCATCATCAGACAAATGGT
>NC_056739.1:1622366793-1622406793 GCF_019279795.1 Protopterus annectens
CATTATTTATTTGGTGACACTGTACGCCTAATAGCTTTGCCCTTGGTCAAATGACCATTTGTATTGATAGTAACATTACACATTAAGAGTGGATACCCTTTGTTAAGGACCTTAAAGTAGCTGATAAAGAGTTGGCTGGTGGCAATAATAACTACCTTATTGTCTGGACAAAAGGGGGCATAGCTAGTAAACCTGTTCCAGCCTTTCCCAAATGTGTGTGTGTGTGTGTGTGTGTGTGTGTGTGTGTGTGTATATATATATATATATATATATATATATATATATATATATATATAAATCAAATCTCAAAGTGCGTGTATGTGTCAGCTACTTGAGCAGGGACATAAAGCACTGGTTAGAAAGAGAGGGTGCTAGAGGTCTTGGCTCAGCCACTCAGCTGAGATGTCAGATAGCTGTGTCAGTGGAGAGTCTTACTGGGGATCTGGAGAAAGAGGGAGAAACCAGCCCCAGACTGACTGTGGTCTCTGTACACTCTTAAGAGAAATTGAACTTGATGCAGAGAGCTACATCTGGAAATACTGTATGTGTACCTGTTATCATCCCAATGTACATCCCCCACTGTTGCCAGTGGTGAGGACTGAGGCTCCTTGATTACTTGGCTAGTGGTGGGGCATCACATGAAGCATGGGTCTGATGGGTCTTTACCTTCTTTAGTATTCCAGCCATCATAACTTTCTTCCAGGATGTTTATGCTTCCCCTCCTTTTAAAATACTGCTAAACAAAACCTTCCAGATCCTTATCCCTTTCCACACTTTCACTGGAATACTATCTTTTACTGGAGTCTTTTCTGCAGATTGATTATACATCTCCATTTTTATCTCATCTCCCCCTATCTTAACTGTTAATTGTTGTGCCTCATCTACCTCTAACATTGCATGCTCTTTCTTGATTTCCACATTTTTCTGCTTTATACAATTTTTTTGTAAAATTTCTGAAATATCTCTAATACCTCTACAGGATCTCTGTTTATTTTTCTTTGTATAGGCTCCCTAAGTTTGGTAGCAGCCCTTTCAACTTTCTGTTGCCTAAGTCGTTGTGCTTAAAGTTTTTGTGCTCTGGAGTTATTATCAAAAATCAATTGTCCAGACACTCCCTTAATTTCTCTTTAGCACTTTGCAGTTGTGCCTCTTCTTGTTCTGTGAGATTCCCCTTACTCTGCAATATTTTATACTTTGTCAGCCCCTCTAAATAATTCCTGTTACTTCTTAACCATATGTCTTTTTCTTTTATTTCTACCCTATTTTTTAAACTCCATTTTTATTTTATCCCACTCAGTAGCTGTAACTTTTGAAGAAATTTCTAGTTTCCCTAATAATTCACAAATAATTTCCATTACCCATTCCTTAAATTCCTCTCTTTTTAACAGGCAGTTGGGGAAGTGGCAGTGTTTCATTTTTAATTTGTGCTTCATTATTCTTGTGCATTGGGTCTAGGTGATTCAGCCACATTGACTAATATTGATGTGACACCCCAGCCCAGTGTAAACTAGAAAAGAGAAAACTTATGATGATTATGATGACTGTACATAGTCTTGAGATTTAAAATCAAACTTTCGTAATAGTTCACCTGCCTTAATATATTTTAATGATGTTTTAGTAAACTTGGCACAGAGACGCAATGCTTAGTATTGTGGCCTTACTGCAAGATGTTCCCCAGTTCGATTCTCATCTGGAGTGCCTTCTGTGCAGAGTCAGCATGCCCTCCCTGTGTTTGTGTGGTTTTCCTCTGGGTGCCGTGATTTCCTCCCACATTCCAAAGACATTTAGTAGGTGGATTTTACACTCTTAATTAGTAATAGATGTGAGTGTGTGGTGTGGAAGAACTACCACAGAAGGGCTAGCCAACCGATGGTGCAAGCCTTGGCTCTATATGATTGTCACTGTTGAAGTGACATTCCCAACCCCATGGGATTGTGGATGGATAGATGGTGGATTAGTAAACTTTCTCAGGTCATATTACCCTGCTTAGTCTTTGCTGTGATACGTACTTTTGCAAGCATGAGTAAAATAATACACACTGTTGAAGTTTTACCATCTACATTATTGGGATTGACATGTAGAATTGCTAATTTCTTCTTCAGGAAAACTGTAAAAATATTATGTTTTTGAAATGTGTTCTGAAGAGAAATCTGTAATCTTTTGGAAGCAGTGTACTCTCAAGTCTGCATTGTCAGAGAGAAGAAAAGTACACGTAGCACAAAAGGTAGGAAAATACGTAGGTTGTTGAGGTGACATATATACTATGTACTTTGGAATATCATAATCTATCTATAACTGAGACTTTAAAGGAATACATTTAATAGCAGTCTTCCAGATGTTTTCCATAATGACTGCTCTTTTGAACTTATATCATATGATGACCCTGTAGATGAATAGCAATTATTATTATTAATCTTAGTTTTTGTCATGAAAGAATATGAGTTACAGATAGGTTTTCTTACAAGGTTAAATCTTTGTATACTAATTGAAATGCTTCCAGTTTGGATTTATTGAAAATAAGTGAAGGAAATTTGGATTTGATCATTGACTATATTATTCTGACCATTACTAAATATCTTAAAACCGGGTAAAGGCTGCAGAAATTTCTGTAGTGCTTTAATTTTTTAAATAGAATCTAATCCCATTTTATTTTGAGGTAGCGGGAATTCAGATGCTTCTAGTATTTTATCCCAAATAATATATTTGAATTATAGTCAGTAAGTTGTAAATGAATATAAATGTCATTTAAATTTAGCATTTTAACAATTTATGGAATATTAATGCAAGAGTGATGAAAATGTTATGGATTTTAATATTGTAGAGATATTTTTATTTAAGTAGGGAACAGCAACAGGGATTACAGCTACATGGTAAAATTACTTTGTACCAAATACAAGACCAAGAAGGAATTTAAACTTTAGTCAAATTACTTTCAGTGGATCTGAATAACATTGTTTGAATATTAGTTTATCTAGACTGACTGTGTCCTGATTGGTAGGGTAAAATAATAGTGTAAATTATATTTTAAAGCAATTATCAAACATAGTTACATCATTCTTTATATCTAAATGTATAAATATGATGGGTCTTTGGCTGGATCACATGGATCAGAGTTAGGTTTTGATATAAAGAGGGTTTTAGGTTGATTACTATATTGATCTGATAATCCCTGAGAAAGTGGCTAAATAGATAGCACTAAGAAACTATCAGGTTGCAAGGTTGTAAGATAAAGACAGAAAGAAAAAAATGATATCATTCATAGGGGATGACAGCAAAAATATGCTCATCAGTCCACAGGACAACAAAAGCAGATGGAAGGAGTACTTCCAGAAGTTCCTGAATGAAGACTATACCACATATGCTGTGCTGCCGCATACATAGCCTGTGATGAAAGACAAAGCGAAGCCAATCCTAAGAAAGAACAGCACTAAGGAAAATTAAATCAGGGAAAGTGGAAGGCTCAGATGAACTCTCTTCAGATATGATTAAGCTGTTGGGTAAGTTAGGAGAGAAATGTCTCCTGAGGGCATTCATAACAGTATGGAGAGAAAAATGTACCCCAAATGACTGCAGAATAAGTACTGCAGTACCAGAGTTTTTTGTTTGTCTTTTCGGCTTTTCCCAGTTAGGGGTCGCCACAGCAGAACTCCAGTTCGCTAATGATTGGCAGTAGATTTTTTATGGTGCCGAGTTGCCAGCCCAATGCCCAACCTTCAGCAAAGGCACGCCCATTCATGTATGTCATTTGGAAGCCACTCGACCACTGGGAGAACATGCAGACTCCACACAGAAGGCACTCAAGCCATGAATCGAACAGGAGAACCTCTTGCTGTGAGGTAACAACATTACTGCTGTACCACAGCGGCTTCCGATACAACAACAAATTGGGCATTCACAACTGTAGGCAGCAAAGAGGTATCAAACTCCTGCCACGCTGCATCAGAGTGCTGAAGATGGTGATTGATAAATTAATGTACAGAGCAGTAGAAAGAAGATGGGTGATGAGCACTTCAGAAGCAAATCAGGGTAGAGTACAACTGACTTAATGTATACAGTGAGACAAACAGTGGAGAAGAAGAAGATAGAGTTGAAAAAAAGTCCACCTTGGATTAGGTGCATGAGAAGGTCTCACAAAAGCTGATCTGGACACTCCTGTGATGATTTGAAGTCCCAGAAACTGTGATTGAATTAATCCAGGCTCTATGCAAGATCCCAATGGCGCAAGTAAGAACTGTATTTGCACTCCCATGGGGGGGGGTTGGGTGAGAGTTGGGGTGCATCAGGGTTCAGATCTGAGCCCACTGCTATTTGTACCAGTGATGGACTACATTAGCAAACAGATTGGAAAGGACAGATTGATAAAGCTGATGTATGCAGATAATGTGGTATTACTGTTAGAGTATATTAAAGTTATTTTTTTTCTGAAAATAAGTAGAAAAATATTAAAATATAGTAGTTACTATGCTTGCTTAACATCCATACTATGTGACTATAACTCTTCCGTGACCAGCACAAATACAAGGAAAGCCACAGATAAGGATGGCTACCTAATTCCTGCAGTGATTACTAGCACAGGTGCAAGGAGAACTGGAGACAGGAACAACTCCCTAAGGTTGTCATATAATTTACCTTGAAACAGAACAAAAATCAGCTTATCAGCAGACTGCATGACATCAAGCAAATACCAACGTATTGACTTTATACAAATGAATCTAGATGGCATGACCAAAACTGTATAAAAAGACTGCCAAACTAAATGTTGGTAACTGGGTATTTTGTAGGAACATACTTTTGAGGTAAATGAAAAATTATCATCTGCATCTATATCAAAAAGCAAACCTTGTAGAGTAAAAAGCTGTAAGCTGTAATGTGTAGAAAGTGTTGTTTATTATATTAATAAGCTGTTTTGTTAGTAACTGCTCTCAGGTTGGTTAAAGTACAGTACAGTACAGTCAAGTATACTTTTGATAAATTCATCAGTTTGCTAAAATTTATTAGTGGTGAGCCTAGCCTGTATTTGAACACAGGGGGAGTGGTGCCCTGCATTGGGTCACTTCAGTAAAGGCACAGTAACTAAATTTACATATCTGAGTGAGTCCTAAATAGGAGCACTCTGGTCTTATATGGCTTGCAGCAGTACAGTTTTCAAATGTCTGAATTCAGAGTGAGACTGCCATGCAGTACAGCCACAGTGCAATAAATTCTCCAGGACAGTGAATTCCAAGGTTTCAAATCTGCAACTGCCAGTTTTGTTTCACCAGCATGTCGAGTGACTATGGGGAGAATTTTAAGCCATCCTCAGAATAACAGCCTGATCACCTGTCTATCTGCTGTATAGTAAAACTTTTTTCTGTGTCATGTACAGTATGGATTCCATTAGGGACTATAGTAAAAAATGCAGAGTTGTACTCAATGTAGCAGAATGACCAGATAAAATCTGGGGGTCTATATTACCTTATCAAAAGCTGATAAGAGCAAATGCTCTTTGATCGACCCATAAATATCAAACACACTAAATAGCGAATATACAGAACAGTGATTTTTTTCCTAGGGGAAAAGATCACTGTTCTGCAAAAAAAACAAAAAAAAAAAACAAAAATGGAAATGCAACATAAAGTGGGGCTACCCCCACACCCCCGATGTGTGGGCTGTACCCCCCACACCCCCTACTTAAATATACCAACTCTGAGATTGCACCAGAGTGGAGGAAATGGCAAACTCCTGAAAATGGCCCAGCAATTTTTCTTCCCTGGGAAAAAATCGCTGTTCCATGTCTTCACTATTTAATGTGTTCGATATTTCTGAGTCAGTCAAAGAGCATTTCCTATTATCAGTTTTCAATAAGGTAATATAGAGACAAAATTTGGGGCAAATTGCAAAGTTGATTTGAAGAGCATATTGGTAAATGTAAAACCTTACTAGGGCAAGTTGATATACATGCATTACGCAAATGGATTACAACATTTGACTGGTATCTCAATCAAAAGAATGTGTAGTATGAGTTTATTGTGTTAGTCATATGAAACTGCTTTCAGTGTGCAATGTCATAAAAGTACAGTTCAGACCATTGTTGAAAAGTTAAACTGTGGAAAAAATCTTCTGATGGTAAAGAACCAGACAAGGGTAATACACGTACATTATATTCAGATGTTAAACAGTTATGTCCTATCACTACATGTGAAACATTAATGCCAGAATTAGAACAGCGGTCAAATCAATTATTCACAAAATCCCTTGTAAATTGTTACACCTTTTAGAGACTATGTACAAAAGTGAAATTAAGCTATTATACAGCAAAAAACAGATAAGGACAGGGTTGAGGTTCATAATAAATTGACAGAGGAGTTTAATAAACTCTTAAAAGACAGACAAAATGAGTTTAAAAAAGTTTAAAAAAGATGTACAAACACTTTGCCAGAAGTGCACAGGGACTCTGCAATCAACAGAGCAAATTACTGAAAAGTATCAGAAAGCTTGTCAGGAATTAAAAAAAAAAAATCAAAACTCTTAAGCAGCAGTTACAAGACAAGAAAAGTCTGGTTAGTAAATATCAGAAAACCTGAAAAATATTACAGAAAAAAATTCCCAATCTTAAGAAACAGTTACAGGATGAACAAAATCTGGCTAGTGATGTTCAGGATAAACTAATAGAAGCTAATGCTTGAATAGAAAAGTTAAAAGAAGAATTGCAAAACACAAAGCCTGTACAGGTCATAGAGAAGGGAACTCCACAAATTTGTACACACAATCGAGGTTGCTACAAAGCATACCACAGTGAAATGATAAAAAAGGCATATTTTACAACATGCTTCCATTTGAAGAATGGGTAGAATATGCAACAGGATCTGATGTATGGACAGATGCCTTACTCTGATTCTTTTGTTTTTTTATTCCCAAATGTTTTAAAACTTTCATCCAGTTAAATCAGAATGATTATAAATTAGACAGTAAGATAGGGTGCATGACCGCTGTTCTCATAACATACACACATGGGGACAGCCTCTCACAGTTAAGTTGTTAAATAATTTCAAAATCACCATCTCAGATAAATTAATGGAGCAAGCTGACCATTTTAAACTAACATTCCAGATAATCTATCAAAATTCAGAATGAGATATGCAACAAAGAAAAATACAAAAACAGTTAATACATTGTTTTTTAGAGCAGGTAAAAGGTATCCCAGGGAATATTAAATGTATTTATAAAAAAAACTTCAAATACCCTTGCTGACTTAGTACAAAGACTAATGAGGGGACGGACTATGGCCAATAGTGGGACATTATACTCGCATCATATTTTTTCCTTAGAAAAAAGTAACGAGCCATTTGAGGTAATAAGTTAGGTAAGAGGTCGAGGTAGAAGACGATGGTGTGATCAACTGCCATCAGAGAGAGCTGTGTCAACACCACTGGCTCCAGGTTTAAAAGCAGGTGATGAGCAAAAGGTGCCAACATGCGTTTTCTGTAAAAAAGATAGGGCAGGTTAAGCAAAACTGTGACCATTACAAAATCTGCGCACAAAAAAAGAAAGAACATGGCATGCTTGCAAAAACAGAGACAAAAGATTCACAGGACAAGTCAGATAAACAAATCAATGTACAGATACCTTACAATATTGGTAAGGACAGTTGTAAGATTCATCAATACACAGGGAAAGGGGATGTATGTCCCATAGCTTTTCTGAGAGCCTCGCCTGTAAATCCAAAATATTTGGAAGAGCAGGCAGAAGAGATAGCTAGACAACAGTTATGAAAAGAAATTGAGAAAACTAAATATGTGGATTACTTAGAGACAGAGAAAGATGACAAAGACATGCAGTGTGCTATATCGCATTTGACAATAAAAATGAGGATGAGCAGATCCCCTTACAATAGGGGTGTACCCTCTATTACTCAGGTATCTTTCCTGACTACCTTTAAAATGGGTCGAGACAGATGGCCATTGATTGATATCTGGGTAGAGGGGTCACTATGGCAAAATTTTTTATTGGATACAAGAGTGGCAATATCCATCACAAATGCAGTTAGTTGTAAATCCCATGAAAAAGGTTTCCATCTCAGCATTTAATGGTACAGGATACTATGTAGTAAGTAGCCAATATTTAGACAAAGTTTCACCAAGAAGGGCAATCATGGAGGGGTGCAGTTTTGATGCATCCATACTGTTCAAATACCATTATTGGTATAGACATTTTAGGACCTTTGGCCATAGTAATTGATTTGCCTAACAATATTTTGTCAAAAGGAGAGGGAGAGGTAAGTGCAGTTTACTGTGTAATCTCTCCACTTGAAAACCTGACAAACCTACAGGTCATGCAAATACAGACAGTGAGGATGTGTGGCAGCATTTACAACAGCAGTTCCCAAACATGTGGTCTAACAGACCCAGTGATTGTGGTAAATTAGAAATGCCTGTAGGGTTGCATAGTGATCAGGACTACATACCACCATTTCAGAAGCAGTATCCCATTCCTAGGGAGGCAGAGGAACATGTGGAAAAATGTATTGCAGAATGGCAAAAGAAAGGAATCATACAAAAAGGCATCAGCTCCAAAAACTCGCCAATCTAGCCAGTTGAGAAGAAAGATGATAGTTACTGTCTTGTCACTGACTTATGAAAGGTAAATCAGTATACAACTCCTAGAGCACATCTAATTCTGGGAGTTCTAGAACTGGCTGCACTGATTAAACCACAAAGTATGTGGTTTACAGTAATAGATAAAATCCACGACCCAAACAACTGATAAAAACAAAAAACAAGTCCAAGCAACTGTAGAGTCGACACACTGATTTAATTAAGTATAGTAAAATCTTTAAGCTCTTTTTGTTTGCATTCATGCAAACTTCATGAGAAGTACAAACACAGGAAATTATGTCTTTATATATACACTTGACCTAAAAACGCGGGACAATTAACTAACAAATACTATAGGTTAAGAATCTACTTAAATACATAGAGTATAATGTAAAGCTTCCTTTTGTAAAATTATAATGTTTTATACCTTCATGTGCACTAATACAAAAATCCACATGAAACACTAAATTAAAAAATAACAATAACAAATAAAAAAATCCAAAATCATGGGCAGCATTGTTAACAGAAGGTTACATTACCCTCAGCCCCTACTATAAAACATCAATTTCAATCACAATTGAAATGATTACTATACTAATAGGCTGAATACAATGATGTCCAACATTGCTCTGTCATACTACTTGTCATCTTTGCAGACTCTTCAGTTTCAAAATACTACTAATAGAACAGGACTCGTTGAGACCTGGTACATTATATGCATTAAGTTTGATCTGCCACATTAACTCTATTTCTTCAAGTTTAAGAGGGAAAGGTCCCCCTCTCATGTCCTGTAATACATTGTCAATCACCATGAATTTAAACTGATGTTCCACATTAAGGTGGACATGTTTTGCTAATGCATTATCAGACTTATTGTGGCCAATGGCATATAAATGTTTGTACATTCTGTCCCGGAGTCTACGCTCGGTTTTGCCTATGTAAAAGGCTGGACAGCGTGTACATCTAGTCAGGTAAATTATAAACCTGGAGTTACAATTAAACCTAGATTTTAATTTAAATTGTTGGCCATTTACCACAAAAAAGTTAGCTACTTCCACATACTTACAAAAGTTGCAGTTCTCACATTTGTTCATCCCAACTATTCTAGCAACCTTAATATGTTGTTTTTCCAATCAATTCTTAAGATTTCTTCCACGTTTAAAGACTATATTTTGTGTACTGCCAAATTTATTAAACAAAATCTGGTTAGATCTAAACAGTTCCCAATTTTTTCCGCACAATTTTAATGTAGAGATTACTTTGTATACTAAATGTGATTATAAACCTACAATGTAATATTTGCTTGTTGCAGGAAATAGACTCACTGGGGACTAGAAACACTGGCATGAATGCAAACGAAAAGTTATACTTAGGTTATACTTAATTAAATCAGTGTGTCGACTCTACAGTTGCTTGGACTTGTTTTTTGTTTACAGTAATAGATTTAACAAACAGGTTTTTTTGCTGTACCACTCAGAAAAAGAGACTGGCCACAATTTACCTTTACATTTAAAAATCAGCAATATGTCATGACAAGATTACCACAGGGATTTCAAAATAGTCCAGTTATTTTTTCATCAGATGGTAGGGTCCATTCTACAACATTTAGAAAAAGATGATTCAGTGCTGCATTACATTGATGATATATTAATTCAGTCTGAAACAGAGAAGGAGCATGTACGGCTTCTTAAAAAGGTTTTTCATACTCTGCAGCAGGCAGGATTTAAGGTTAAAAGTGAAAAACTTCAGTTCATGACAAGGAAGTTAAATTTCTAGGTACTGTCATTAAACCATCAAAAATGTCTCCTTGCCCCATGAGAGGGCAAGGCATTTTAAAAATGAAAAAGCCATTGACAATAGCAGATTTACAGAAATTCATGGGAATCATGAAGTATAATAGGGAATTTATAGAGGTTTATGCCGCTATGGCCGCTTCTCTATACAAAATGTTACAGGAACAAAAAACTCACTCTTTTAGAGTCAGGACATCATGAAGATGAAACATTTTCACAAATAAAGGTAAAGTTAGCACAAGCCACAGAGTTAATAGCAGCCTCACCAAAGTTACTATTTGTATTACAAGCAGCAGCAGAAAAAAAGGCATTATCTGTTGTACTATTATAGAAAAGGCCACACAATGGTGACAGTAAAATGAAAAAAAAAAAAGCATTACCACCAATCAACTTCTGCATCAGAAAATGACACCAGTTAAAATGGGCTATCATCTATGTATTCAATAACTGTTAGCCATTTAGTGGGGTATTAAGAAAACTGAGTATCTGACTGTATTTTCCAGCATTATAGTACAAACACTGCATCAAGCAGTAAAAGCTTTAATAGACAACTTTGAAATGAATAAAATCGCAGATGGTATTAGTCAAGCAGTATTTGCAAAATGGATGGCACTTTTCAAAATGAAAACTGTCACCATACAGACAGGGGACAAATATTATTTGTCAAATCACATGGGATATAAAAGGAAAACAGCATAACTGCTTAGAAAAAATAATGTCACCTGATGTACACTTTCTGTCATCTGAGTTTGACCATTTTAAGCCATCTGTCTTTGTAGATGGAGCATGGTTTTGGGACAAGGGCAAATATTGGACAAGATCTGCTGTAGTCCCGGAGAATCCAAAGATGGATTTTCCCGAGTTAATGAAGTTACCAGGGTATATGTCAGCTCAGAGAGCTGAATTGGAGGCAGTCCTGTAAGTACTCAAGTATTACAATCCTGTTAACATCTTCTCAGATAGTGCTTATGTAATAAAGTCTTTGAGATTGCATATGGACACCTGGGTAAGGACAGAATTTGTAGAAAGTGCAGGCAAACCATTACAGCATGCTGAAGTATTAAAATACCTACATAAAGTAATAACAATGTCAGATAAGCAGGGGCAATGCAGCATTTTAAAGGAAAACACCAATCAAAAATGGAAAAGTAAAACTTTCAAGTTAAATTCATTAGCTGACATGCTGGCAAAACAAGCAGCACAAAAGGGAACAGAGCTTCCAGGATATGCCTATAGCAATTAAAAAGTCAGCGCCTTAAAAGAGCTAGACACTCAATTGAGGAGACCTCATAAATATTCAAAAGAAACAGAGTAAAAAAAACCAAAAAACAGGCCATTGCATAATTGCCGGAAAACCACCGAAAGAGTACTATGCATACTCCACTGCAAAAGGATTACAGTGACCTTACATTCCCTTTCAGTTAGCACATCAGTTGGTCAAGTTAAATCACCAAATATTAAAACATCTAGGAGCTGATAAGCTATGGGCAGTTGTAAAAGAAAAGTATTGGAATCCAAGTTTAAAAAAGATCTATAGGCTAATTGTAGAAAAATGTCTAATATGTTTGCAGGTAAATGCTAAAAGTAAAAAAACTCAGTTACATTGAGTACAGCCAGCAGATGGGCCAGGGTATGCAGTTCAAATAAATTATGCAGGTCCTTTGCCAACAACAAAGGGAGGCTACAAATACCTACTGGCAGTAGTAGACATTTTCTCAAAATGGGTAAAAGCAATTCCCACCAAAAGCATGACAGCAAAGGCAAAGGCGAATGCCTTATGGGAAAATATTTTCTGTCATTGGAGGTGGCTGAGAGTCATTGAGTCGGACAATGGGCTGCAGTTTGTTAGTGATTTAATAAAGCAAATGTGTAATCTGTTAAAAATTCTGCAAATATTTCATGTACCTTATCACTCAAAGTCAAACAAAATTATAAAATGAATGAATTGCATGCTTAAAGAGCATCTCAAAAAAGCAGGCCTTAAAAATGAAAATGTATGGGTACAAAATTTACCAGGCATTCTTATGGGCATAAGATCAACACCCAACAGTAAGACAGGAATATCTCCTTATGAAATCATGACAGGGAAAAAAATATCATTACAGTTACAGTACCTTTTGATCCTGACACACCAGATGGTAGACCTATGTTAAAAATTAGCTTGTATCAGCAATGGTTAAAACAACTTACAGAAGTATGTGATTACAATGCAAGAGAGCAAGTTTTCCATTTATAGAAAAAGGTCCCAATATTACCACCGGAAGAAAACCTTCACTGTGGAACAAAAGTATTAGTAAAAATGTACCAGACGAAAGGGCCCTGGGATAACACTTGGCAGGGACCTTTTAAATAAGTGGAGCAAATAGGTCCATTGGTGTATAAATAAAAGGTAAAAAAGAAAAAAAAATAGTTCTAGTGCACAGAGATCAAATGAGAGTAGTTAAAAGCAATAAAAAAATAAAGTCACAAGAGGGACATGCATGTATTTTCTTTTCAAAAAATAAAGTTGAAGTTGCCTAAAGTGCACCTATTTGAAATACAGAAGAGTAAAAGGCAAACAACAGCAAATATAAATAATATAAATATATCTACATTTAAGCATGTGCTAGCTAGACCAATACCTGTTTTTGTTCTTTACAGTTTTTTTGTAATTGTATAATAGCACCATGGATAGTAGAAACCCTAGCAGAAAAGGTATACAAAAGTAATATTGCTAATATAAAGTTGTGGTGGGTACATGATACAACAAATAAAACTCAAGGTAATTTTTTCTTCTTCAGGAGGACAGCCATGTCATGTTAAAACCCTTTGCTTTAACCAAAATATTACAGTCTAAAAGACTGCCGAAAGACAGGTATATGTCCAAGTTTTACAACGTAAAGCAAATGTATCCTTACATAAGGATGCTGCTATAATCGACAGACCACGATGCTTTGCCAGAGATGGCCTGCACCTGTCACCCTTGGGATTCCAGATACTGGCTAAGGCTCTTGCCACCCCATAGTGCCTTTTATAGGCAAGGTTCAAATGACAAATTCACCACCATAACAGGTACAAGCAAGCAAAATCTGAGAGTAATGCTACTCAGTGCTAAAAGTCTAAACCTCAAAATGCATTTACTCGAGGCACTCCTTAAAATGGAGAGCACTGACATCTGTGCAGTGACAGAGACCTGGTTTAAGGCTCCAGGGGTGCTCTCTGGAACCTGGTTCAAGGCTCCAGAGAGCACCCCTACATTACCAGGCTATAATTCATACCACACCTTTCGGTCACTTAACCTGGACTGAAACACTAAAGGTGGAGGTGTGTCCATATCCATTAAGGATATCCACACCTCCAGGCTTGTTGCTCAGCATAATGCATCCGAGATTATCCAAGTGCAACTAACTCTGGGCAAGACTACAGTCCAAATTGTAACTTGCTACAGATCCCCCACCATGCCCCAGGATTCCCACTCCTCATTTCTTGATACACTGGAAAATGTTAGGGTACAACTCAGCACCCTAATAATGGACAATTTCAACTACCCCACCCTTAACTGGAAAACTAATCATGTACCAACTCTTTTGCTCAACGTTTTCTGAAATTCATAAATTCCAATGCCTTGGATCAACTTATACAGATCCCCACCAGGGGCAGCAATATCCTAGACCTGGTCATTACCAACATGGGTGACCAGATGATCAGATCCGACCACAAGCTAATCAGCCTAGACATCCACATCCCACCCCCACCCCCCATTAGGGAAACCACCATAAAAAATTTCTCCAAAGCCAACTTCACACTTCTTAAGACAGAAGTGGCAAACTTCACAGCACCCATGCAGATGAACGATAGAGGTACAACTGCTGAATCCTACAAAAATGCACTTTATAAGCACTTACACAAGTGCATGGATCATGCTATCCCTAACAGAACCAAGATGCTATCCTCCAAAAAAAGGAAGCCAATCTGGTGGTCCCCTTCCATAAACAAACTCTACAACAGAAGAAAGAAACTGTTGCAAAAAAGACTAAATTCCCATGATTGGAAGAACTCCCTGGTCAGCCTCAGTAAGAAGTTGAGATTCCTCATAAAATCCTCCAAAGCTAGTTATGAAAACAAAATTGCCACTGATTCTAAAGACAACCACAAAGCATTCTATAGCTATGTCAAGAATCTCAATGGCAACACTCAGATGTGCTCTGAGTTACAGCACAATGGCACTAAATATACAGGACCAACTGATATTGCCAACATCCTGGCAGATAGGTTCAGTGCAAACTTTAACCCCCCCCAACCCCTAAAGGGCCCATCTCTATACCAGAAGAATGCAAAGTTCCTGTAATCACGGCTGCTCAGGTAAAAAACACACTCTCGAAAGACAAGAACACAGCATCCATGAGACCTGACAACATCCCAGGCTGTGCTCTACATAAACTACAGAATGAAATGGCACCCCACCTAAGCACTGTGTTCAATCATAGCCTCACCTCAGGCTTTGTGCCCGCTGAATGGCGCACAGTAATGGTTATCCCACTCCACAAAGGGGGAGCCACCACAGACCCTGGGAACTACCGCCCCATTAGCCTAATGAGCCTGGTCTGCAAGGCCATGGAACCTATCATCATGGAACTTATAAACAAAAACATTGGTAATCTCCAAACTCTGGACCCCACCCAGTTCAGGTTTGTAAAAGGCAGATCATGTCTCCTAAACCTGACTGACTTCTTTGAAGCAGTCACCAAAGCCATAGATGAGGGTAAGGTGGTTCACACAGGCCTATCTAGATCTTGCCAAGGCTTTTGACACCACCCCCCACTCTGGAATTATAGATAAACTCACTAAACTAGGTATAAATCTTTTTGCAACATTTTAATGACTCTTTGATTAGTAGGTTAGAGTTTAATGTTAATGTTACTAAATTTGTAAATTGGAGTAAATGGGGTCTATATTAGAAGACCGAAAGATTACTTCAGTAAACGCTCACATGAGCAAAAACGCTGGTAATCGAACTGCTGATTGTGGGGGGCTGAGCCCCCACACTCCCCGCAAACTATATATTCCAACTCCGAGATCACACTACAGTGAGGAAAAGGCAAATATCCCACTCCTCACAGTACAGTGACCCCACAAACACTCTTTCGTTTACCAGCGTTTTCACTCATGTGAGCATCTGCTGAAGTTATCTTTCAGGTTTATAAATGTACTTTGTAATCTTTGTATGTACAAATGCAGAAAAATTCAGTGTAAATAAAGTTAATGTCAAATAATAAATATGTATGGAAAACGATGTTTAAAAAATAGATTCCACATACTAACTAAATTGGGATGGATGGGCAAAAAAAAAAAAAAACGATTAAGTTAGCTGAAAAAACTGAAGCTGACACAGCCCTTAATTGGGAAGACATTTTTACAAAATGGTCTGCAAAGGAAAAAAAAGTTGCTAAACTAAATTATACACCCAATTCTGGTAGTAATGCTTGTTATCATTGTACTAACTGTTTAAAATTGTGTTTTGACCTGTTGTATCAAAAAAGCTAAAGGTTTTGATGTGTTTTCTGTAAATCACAATAACAATTATGATCTAACTAAAATATATACATATATATATATATATAAATGTAAATTGTTTTGTGTGTTTTTAAAACAAAAGGAAAAACTGTTACAGTACATTAAATGGTTAAACATGTCTTTTCTGAAAATAAGTAGAAAAGTGGAAAAATATAGTAGTTATTATGCTTGCTTGGCATCCATACTATGTGACTATAACTGTTCTGTAACTAGCACAGATGCAAGTGATTACTAGCACAGGTGCAAGGTGGACCGGAGGCAGGAACAAGTCCCTAAGTCTTAAAGGTTGTCACATAATTTACCTTGAAACAGAACAAAAATCAGCTTATCAGCAAACTGCATGATATGAAGCAAATATCAAAGTATTGATTATATACAAATGGATCCAGATGGTGTGACAAAAACTGTATAAAAAGACAGTAAAACTAAATGTTGGTAGCTGGGCATTTTGTAGGAACATAGTTTTGAAGTAAATGAAAAAGTATCATCTGTATCTGTATCAAAAAACAAACCTTGTACAATAAAAAGCTGTAAGCTGTCATGTGTAGTACGTGTTGTTTATTATATTAAGCTGTTTTATTAGTAACTGCACTCAGATTGGTTAAAGTACAGTACAGTACTGTCAAATATACTTTTGATAAATTTATCAGTTTGCTAAAATTTATCTGGTTCAAGCAGACCCTAACAGGAACTTCAGCAAATGATAATGGAATGGAATACAAAACTAGACACACTGGGTGAAACTGAGTACAGATAATCCATTTGGCATGACAGCAAATCAGAGAAATCAGTAGAAAATGAATACTGAGACAGAAGGGAAAATAGAAGAACAGCTTCAAGTATCGGGGAGGGGTGGCTGAAGAGAAGGGAAGTCTGAATGTGGAGGGCAAAATTAGAATTACAGGGGCTGCGGCCCACTGGCACAAAATATCAGGGGTAGTGTGTAAAAGAAGAATGACAAAAGAAGTTGAAAAGTTAGGTTTACAAACAGTGGTGAGACAAGTACTTCTGTATGGTACAGAAACATGAACAGTGAAGGCAGAGCAATTAGAAAAGACACGTTATAGGCATGAACTGTCTGAGATGAGTGGTAGGATGTATACTGTGGGACAGATGAAGAAATGATGGCATCAGTGCAGAAGACAAAGTAGCTCCAATGTCAATTAGAACAGATTAAGGTGATTTGAGCACATGTGCAGGAAAGCAGAAAATCATTTGGCGAAGAAGATTTGAGAGAGACAGGAAGAAAGCAATAGGAAATGAAGATGTCCAACAAAGAGATGGAAGGATTGTGTGAGAGAAGACCTGGAACAGTCAGGTATGATTGTTAACGAAGGCAGCAGAGTGGTACTGAATTGAGATAAGTGGCAACAGCTGAAGCAACACACTTACCCTATGTATAAAATGAGAAAAGGGGGCTTGATGATGATGATGATAATGAACCCCTGAGAGTTTATAAAACGTAACACATTCAGAAGTACTTTTTGTCATGCTTTTGAGGATTTTTATAGACTGCAGTAGAATAACCACCCAGAGCCAAGGCTTTCATTTTAACTGATTTATTGCAAGTTGGATTTTTTCTAATGAAATGCTTTTTTGTAAATATCTGTTCATGTTCTAAATTGCTTTGTGGTACAGATATTGAATTTAAATACTGCTGTATATTAGAGTCATTATCTATGGGTTGATTGTTAATATTAGCTACATTGTTATAAAGGTTAAATAACACACCCATAATGTCTTTATTAACATTTACCTGCCCACCCTTGTTTTAATTTAAGAGATAACTGATTTTTTTAATTCTAATTATACTTGCTATCACTTTACAATTTAATGGGATTTCTATCTAACTTGTAAAAATTGGTAAGAAATGTTTTTAATATCCAGTTATTTTTGGTTCCTCAAGAAATGCTGGGTTTATAGATCTTTGGCCTCCTGAATGTACATTCCTATCTAAATGTGAACAATCTAAAGAAAGTAATATATATATTGGAATGACTGGAAAAATATCTAGGTTCAAACACATATGTAGCCTCATCAATGGATAAATATTAAAAAGATGTAATACAAATTCTGAGTAAAGGAAAACTTTTGATTTATAAAAAGGCGAAAGAAAAGATTTATTTTATTCAGAATTTCTGTTACATTCAAATTCCATGGATCCATAACCCATGTCTCAAATAATTCTTTTAAATTATTTGTTAATCAACCATACCTTGTTGGCAATATTTAGAATGCATTCATTTCCTCTCTGGCTCAAATGGCTTGAATACCCTGGTAGATAAGCTCTACTTCAAAATATTATGAACATGATTATGTGTCTCTGAAGAAGTAAATCATACCATGTGGCTACTAGGCAGTCCATCCACCAAGTTGTTTCAAAACAGGAAACAGTATAAGAACAAAACAGGAAACAGCATTAGAATTAGTCTGGTGATACCATACCATATCTTGTTTATTCATAGATTATGTTTCTAGAATGTGCATTGCATTCAGAGTTAAAGTTCAACAGTGACAATCATCTAGAGCCAATGTCCACACTGCCAGGTAGCTAGCCCTGCCATGGTTGTACTCACTCACACCTACAGCCAGTTTAGAGTGTACAATCCACCTACTGCATGTCTTTGTAATATGGGAAGAAAATTGAGCATTTAGAGAATAAGCACATGAACACAGTGAGGACATGCAGACTCTGCACAGAAGGCATCCCAGTTGAGAATTGAAGTAGAGGCTTCATGCCTCATGGATGGAGAACAGCAACAGCCATCCTTCTGCTCAAAGGTGGGCTATCTACAGACCCTGGAAACTACAGACTATCATGGAAATGATCAATAATGACATAGGAAACCTCCAGAGACTGGACCCAACCCAATTTGGTTTCATCAAGTGCATGTCATGCTTACTCAATGTGGTGGACTTTTTTGAGAGGGTCACCAAAGCAATGGATGAGGGCAAAATGGTTCACATTGCCTACCTTGAGCTAGCCAAGTCATTTGGCACAATACTCCACTCAGGTATTGTTGACAAACCCAAGAGATTAGGTACAAATCATTATGTCACCTGGTGGAGAGCCAGCTGGCTCACAGACAGGAACCACCTCAACAAAAAGGCCAGTCACAAGCAGAGTCTCTCAGGTACTGGTCCTGGGACTGCTCCTTTTGTGCATTTACTTCTCTGGCTGACCAGATTTGCAGATGATTGCAAATTAGGACCTGTCATTGAAGTCCTCACTGACACAAATTTTCTCCAGGAAGAGCTGACACAGACAAATAATTAGTGTCAGAGCCATGGACTAAAACTAAAGTCCAAGGAATCCATAACAGTGTCTTTTGGGAAGTCATCCACCCCTGGTTACTATCACATTGACAACACACCCCTAATATTTAACCCCTAAGATTTAACCCAGTAGCCCCTGTAAAAAGATAGAAGGGAATACTGTTATCCCTTACATTAAGCTGGATGTACACATGCTGGTGCTTTTGCTTAGAACAAATAATGTTAGCATTTATCTCCATTTGTCTATTTCTAATTTCTGGCACAAGTACAATTCAAGAATGCCACAGACGTCTTTGAACAAAGACACAGGGATTAAATAATACTCAGTAAAATATCTTTGAGGCTTTGAAATAATTTCTGCATGCTTCAGTTATATAGACGCAAGTGTAGTCAAGAATATGCCATGTGAACCTTAATGTAGTTGAGTCATGAGCAGTAAGTGTTCATTTCAAACATATATGTAAAATAAAATAGTACAAATGAGCCACCAAGAAAGTCACTGTGCTGTACGCTGTTTATAGTACAGCACTACATACATATCAAAATGTTTATGGTTTAACACATTTAGCATATGCACAACTTTCATCCTATAGTTAGGATATTTTCTATTACAAAATAGGCAACTGCTGGTGGGGAACTGGAAACATAGTGGCTTTGTGTTTTTGATTTCCTTAAAATATTTGGCAATCTCCCATCAATAAACACCACACCTCCCACAGATCATGCACTGTCCACCCCACCACCATTCACTCCATCTTCCACTTCAAATGCATGCATCTCATAGAAGTTCTATTCTACTTGAAGATATTTCCACTGATACTCCTCCTGGAATTGGCAACATAACCCCCTAGTTCATGTATCACTGAAGAAAGCATCTATGTCTTCCTGTCACCCAGATGTATAATCTATGATCTCACAGAAAACATCATGCCACATATTTGGAAAACTGCTCTAATTAAACCTTTCCCAAAGGAAACCAACCCAAAAGATACCTCTCACTTTAGTCCATTATTCATCCACTCAGTTCTGGGCAAGCTTCTTGAAAAGATCGTCCACACCAAACTCTCTCTATATATACACCGTACCACCTGCTCTCCTCCAAACAACATGGATTCTGGCCTAGATTAAGTATTATGACACTTTGGTTCCTTAATGATGACATCCTGCTAAGCTCTGACAGTGGCCTCCTCACAGGTACCATATTTTTAGATCCGACAATCTTCTCCAAAACAAACTAATTAAAATTGGTATCAGTCCAGACTCTGCTCTCTTGTTTAAAAACATTCTCATTGATAGACACTTCAGAGTTAAAACTATGATCCTCCCAGTCAGAATCTGCACCTGTTAACAAAGGATTCTTTCTTGCCCCCTTCTCTTCTCCATATTCATTAACAAACTTCCTTATGACCTCCCCAATCTCCCAATTTTCCTCTTTACTGATGACATTATCATTTACTGATTAGGTCACTCTTACACCAACATTCAGTGCCAACTCCTGCCAGACTTACATGAGCTCCACCAATGGCTCATAAACCATAAACTACTTCTCAACCCCACCAAGACCTAAACTATGCTTTTTGGAACTCCACATAAAATTCACCAAGCACCTGGTTTTTAACTATCTTTGACCAACACAACCATTCCATAGAGACAACCTCTACCTTTAAATCCCCAGGACTATGGATTGGTCAGTCACTAAACGTCCATTTACACATAGACAAAGTGAGATCCAGAATAAACTCCCCTCTCTTCTGGGCTAAAATATCTCCACTTTTCTATCATAACCATCCAGAGCAGCCATTGACAAAGGAGGTTTTCTTTCTCATTGTGAATATGGGCACCCAATCTCTGCTTCTGCTTCCAAGAAAAATGTTACCACACTACAGACTATATCTAACAGCATCTGCCAATTTATTACAAACTTATCCCTCTGTGAGCATCACAACCCTAGAAAAAAAACAGATGGCTACCCATAAAACAAAGATCTAACTTGCCTTTAGGATCCAAAGTCTATGAACTACTCCAACTCCGCACATTTACTTGCCTTGCAGCTAGACTTCATAAAATAAACTCCTCATACAACCTGGGACACTACTCACAAGTAACACTAAGTATCATTACCCTTAGAACCATACTGATCAGTGCACTACACTGGTAAACAAAAATAAATAAATAAATAAATAAAAAAGTTGCTGCTTCACATTTCTGGGGTTCATTCCTGACCTCTGGTTACTGTCTGTAAAGTTTGTTTGTACTCCCTTTGTCTCTGTGCATTTTTCTCATGTACTCAACCCCCCCAAATAAAAACATACTAGTTGATTGGCTGCTTTACATTATCCATACACATTTTGTTTACCCATGCCCTAACAGTCCAGGTTATAGATAATGAGAGTCTAGGAAGGCCCAGTTCATTTACCCAGTCAACAAACAAACAAGCAAACAAACAAAGGTCTGGTATATGAATCTACAATTCCTATTTGTATTGTCATCATCATCATCCTCACCTCTCCCCTTTCCCCTACATGGGATTGGGTTGTTGTATCAAATGTTGCCATCTGTTGTCTATTCAATGCCACTTTCCTACCTTCTTCAACAGTCATACCTGACTGTGGGAGGGCTTCTCTCACTCTGTCCATTCATCTCTTTTCTGGATATCCTCGTTTCCTCTTGCTTTCTTCCTGTCAGTTCCAAATCTTCTTCACCAGATTGTCTTCTGCTTTCCTGCACATGCACCTGAGCAACTATAATCTGTTCTCTTTGACCTTCTCTACAATTTGCGATATTTAGAATTTTGCTTTGATGTCTTCATTTTTCCATCTGTACTACATAGTGCATCCTATCACCCATATCAGACACTTCAATTATATCTAGCTTCCTCATCTGCTCTACCTTCACTGCCCAGATTTCCATACCATACAGTACTACTGGATGCACCACTGTTTTGTACACTTTACTGTAATTGCTATTTGTATGTCTTGTCGCAAAGGTTATTTTCTTGAAAAATATATAGTTGTGCAAGAAACAACTCTCTGAAATTATTTGACTAAAAATTCCTACAGTTAATTTATTAGAGGAAAGATAGAGACCTCTGCACTCCTCATACAGATGGGTTATGCTACCCTTCCCATGAGAATTAGCCAGCTTTAAGACCACTGCACCAGCAGCAGTCTCAGAAAATGAGCAAGTTAACCAAAAACACATTAAGTAAACTAACTCTCCTTTATTTAACTGCGGTGGTGCTGCGGTAGCGTTGTCGCCTCATAGCAAGATGTTGTCCTGTTCGATTCTCAGCTAGAGCGTCTTCTGTGTGGAGGCATGCGTGAATGGGCGTACCTTTGTTGAAGGTTGTGCATCAGGGCTGGTAACTCGGCACGTAAAAATCCACTACCAATCATTAGCGGACCAGAGTTCCGCTGTGGCGACCCTAACAGGGATAAGCTGAAAGACACAAACAAACAAACATATAGGCTCACAGGTCTTTACTAAAACAGTAGAATGTCAGCCTTTTAAGGCTTAGGTTCATAGGTTCACAGATACTAAGGTATTGATCTGTGAGGAGCTTAAGAAGCCTACTCCTGCATTCCCATAATAATTATTAGCCCTCATATTTTGCAATACATAACTCCAAATATGGGCAGAACAAGTATATGTTGGGCTAATTACATGTTTCTCCTATCTGTAAGGATCATTGGTGATATATCAGGGATGAATATATGTTATCCATCCATGTGAGCAAGTTATATTTGAAAAGAATGAAAAGTACTTTGCTCTACGTGAAGAGGAAAATGGTTCCAAAAAAGCAGTATTCTCTGTGATACATACCTATCCCTCCAGAATATTCTGTTAATCCTGTAAAATATATTGAAGTCCCTTGGCACATGTTTCTGACACCATTGAACTTCTGAATGCATAATAAGTCTGACAGAATAGTGTCTATTGAGGCTCTATACCCAAGAGAGAGGATGTCTCTCAGTAGCCATTATGATATTGAGAAGAGAGACAAAGCTTTGAGGTGGTCTGCATAGTTTTTATGATTAAGGTGAGGAAGTATTGTGGTCATTCCAACTGTAACAAGTATTTGGACAGGTACATACGAAAAGGGGCATTTTTACTCAATGATTGGCTTAATGAGTGCTCATTACAGTGGAACTATTATATCCTTGGATCTGAATGCTATACCCTTAAATGTAAGCTGTGCTTTAAAAAAGGACTTCCTCGCCATAGTGGGTACATGGTGACTGAAGGACAGTCCATTGTCAACACAGACACCCAGATCAATTTTCAGGGGAGAGTTGTTAATGTGTTAGTTATAAAGGGAGTCAGGCCCTTTTGTAGGATCTTGGTGTCACCAGCGAAGTTTATGATGGCACCAAGTTTGCAGTCACCTGCAAACGTGGCTAGCCACAATCCTTTCACATTAGCTTTGATTTCCAAGAATTAAATGCCAAAGAAAAGTGGCACAAGTTCTAAACTCTGGGGTGCTACATTAATGACAGGTCCTTTGGAGGAATTACAGCTAACCACCCTTACTTCCTATGTCCCGTGTAAAGATGTCAACACAAAAGAACGAACACAGCAATGTACCGATAAATATGCAAAGCTTTCAGGTAACACATACCCTCAGTGCTAAAACCAGTATATTCACATCACATTTATATAATAATAGCAAAGAATACACAGCCAATAAAATTAATTTTCCAATCAATTAATTAAAACAACAGCACATTAAAAAATAAACTTGGTTCATTTTTAAAGATATAGCACAAGATCACTTCAGACTTGCCTGTTTAGACTTGAGTATAGGTTTTAGTGTAGCAGTTTGATTTAATGCCAGGTGGATAATCAACTTGAAGTTGCAAGATTCACTTATACTCCTTAACCTCAAGTCTATTCTTTACATCACCTCTCCTAATATTTTTATTAATAATCTCTATAACCCTAAAGGCAAATGTATGTAATGAACCAGCCTACTGGATATGTTTCACAAAGAAATTAGTTGTTACTGTGCATTGACTTGCTCTCATCCATTCTCTCACTGACTTTTTCAAAGAAGTGAACCAAGTTAAGCAGACAAGACTTGACCTTGAAAAATCTAAACTGGGTTGTGTCGAGAGACTATGGGTAGGCTCCCTATTGAAATGTCAGCCACAAACTAGGAACTAAATTGAATGTTGTTTTATCTATATGTGTGAGTGTGTGTGTGTGTGTGTGTGTGTGTGTGTGTGTGTGTGTGTGTGTGTGTGTGTGTGTGTGTGTGTGTGTGTGTGTGTATGTGTGTGTGTGTGTGTGTGTGTGTGTGTGTGTGTGTGTGTGTGTGTGTGTGTGTGTGTGTATATATATATATATATATATATATATATATATATATATATATATATATATATATATATATAAAACATTAGCATGAGAACAAGTTAATGGAAGAAGATAGTTTAAATAATTATCTAAATGATGCATCTAGTCTATATGTAGCCACTGTTCCCATTCTCTTTCTCAGACAAAAAGTGTAACGTGCAAATGGTAACAAAAATGAAAAACAGCATTCTTGTGGCATTCTTGTGGTCAGACGTATATATAGATAGCTGCAAAATATATTCGACAGCTGTGCTAAGTTGAAAGACAAACTTAGAGTGCATCTGCAATACTTATGAAAATTAATTAATACACTGTAAAATACTGGTTAAAATAATCTTTTGTCTCTTTTACTGGCTGTGTATGATATTAGAGAGCCTATCTTTAGAAACTCTTGAGATTTCACTCAGAAGTATTGCCAGAGTGTTATATGAAAGCACTGTTCTTGGTAAAATATTTTTGAAAATACTGTGTGCATGTGTTATTGGTTAAGGGTAATTAAAGTCACTGGTCTGTTACTTTTCATAACATGGGCTCAGTCAATGCAGCTGACAAAATGGCCTGAAAAAAGAAAGAAAAAAAGCATCCTTATCTACAGCTGGCAAAAGACACCATTTAAGAAAAATCTACACCCACTGTGTTTTTTGGTAATTTACAATACTTAAAACATTGACCACTCCGTCATGCATTATTTATGCCTTCTTTAAAAATAGTCCTGCTGCATGTTAAAGGTTATGTTCTCTCTTCAACCTTGCCCTGCAGGATGTTTTCTGTGCTTGCCTTCACGTACTCAGAGTTTAAAAAAACGTACATTTATGCTACTGACATTGTTGCTGTCATGTGAGAGCTAAGCAGGTTTTCAAAATACTCTCAGTGCAGTTAAGGGGGTGGAGCCAAACAGACATACACTAGTCCAAATTACAGCTTTGGCCTAAGAGTAGAGACAGGAAGTCAAGGGCAAGTATACTGAATCTGGAATGCTTTTGAGAAACACCCCTTCCCTAACTTCTAGGTAGGTATACTTGTCTTGTTTTAAATCTAACTACAATTTTATCATCTCCACCTCAAAAATAACTGATGTATATTTTCATATTGTTAAGTACAAAATCACTGTCTTGCCTGTAGTGATATTTTTGTGAAAAGTTGTACCAAACTGTGTGTGTGTGTGTGTGTGTGTGTGTGTGTGTGTGTGTGTGTGTGTGTGTGATATAAAGACTAAAACAATTGGGGAACAAAGGCCCCAAAATGGGTACATATCTTAAATATTGCTCTTATGAACTTAGAAATTTAGTAGAATAACGGATTTTGTGTTCACATGCATTGTTTGAAGAATACAGTCCTTAGTGATTTGCTAGAAAACCGCAAATTTCATAAGGAACAGACCAAAAATATGAGGCACTAGTCTGGACATTCTTAGAAAATCTGGAGAGTTGAGAGGTGTGGTGTGTGTGTGTGTGTGTGTGTGTGTGTGTGTGTGTGTGTGTGTGTGTGTGTGTGTGTGTATGCGTGCATGTGTGAACATGTGAGTATGTGAGTATGTGCATGTATGTGTTTGTCTGTCTTGGAAGACATGCATTTAAATTCCTCAGATATCACTGCACTATTGCTGATTATGAACACAGTGTTGTCTGTAGAAAAATGTGAGCTTTTTCTTACATTATATTAATAATGTATCATTTTCTTTTGTATATCCTCCAGTAATGTGCTTACAATGTTAATTTATTACATACTGAGTCCAGCAGTCATTCATAGGACATCTGTGGATAACAATGTTCCACTTAACTTCTGTCTTTTAAAATTAAAACAAAAATTCCTTTTCTAACTTAAATGTCAGTAGAGAGTGTCTGTAAGGGAATCGTGATGCCTTTTCAGCCATGATTTAGGTAATAAAGGCAGGGTAAATACACACACACATGTATATAAATTTGAGAATTAGTTTTTCGATATCTGATCAATCAGCATCTTGTGGGGAAATAGGCAGAAGCCAGACTAACTGGGGAAAAAAAAACAAACATGGGAAGAATATGCAAATTAAAACTAGACAGCAGCTTTACATCGTGAATGAACTCTGGAATCTGGAGCACGGTGGCAGAAACCTTAAATGTTTATTGTGACCATAGCTGGCTTGTATTGGCTGACACTGTCTAGGTATCTCGTATAGCAATAGATTTTACCTGAACCTGACAGGGTACCTTGTTCTATATTCAGTAAATCCTAATTCTCTCTTTCTGGCTACCTCATGGAGTACCCAGACGGTGTTCAGTAGAACCTATTTCTTAATTACTGGATATAGCATGAGGTACCTGGACAGTGTCCAGTAGAACCTAATTCTCATTTACTGGATATAACTTAGCATAGCCCTCTAGTGTCCAACATAACTTAATACCAAGTTACTGGATGTAGCATGGGGTACAATAAACTATAACAGATTTTACTGGCAATTTTTACATTGTTGTGGACACTCAGTCTAAAGTCTGGGTGTGAATGTGCTTAATTTGGAAATGTAGATGCAAAAGCCAGTTTGATGCAGGTGTGACTGAACATTAGATCTGACTTGGACTTGCCTCTTTGTGCAGTTTAACTGCCAGGCAATCCAAACCTGCTGTTGTAATGTGGTAGCTAGCATTTATATTGTTTTTACTGACCGTGCCCTTTTCTATGTATCCGAGTACTCCAAGACCCATCCTTGCCACTGTGCTGCATTGCTTGCTTACCTTTTGGTCATCTAGTATGACTATTTCAGTTCTTTTTTTACCTACTGGTGTAGTTGTGTGGATCTTTTTTTTGTGTGTTGATTTTAAAATGCTATGTGTTTTAAGGTATTCTTCATTTTTTGTCTGTCTCAGTCAAGTAACATCTATTTATACCATCAGCAAACTGGCATACATTACTTTCCATGCCTTCTATAAATGTCACTTATATACCCTTGTGTTCCTGGCTGAGAACTATCTGTTTACTTTAGCAGGCTACATTTATATGCTGTTTTTTTACCTTTGTCTACCTTGTGTTTTACTATCCTACCATACCATCTCACAGCCCTCGCCGAGTCTTTGTAATTTTATATTTTATTTATGTGATTTTGATGACAGGCCAGAATCAAGTGGGCATGAAACTTGGTAGGAGAAGCTCTGAATAGATTCAAAGAATGATGTATTCATTTTACTTTTTGATTAATAAAGATTATATGAGTGCATATCAATCTATATAAACAATAATTTTTTTGATATATTCATAGTTTAGTAGCTTTTTAAAGCTAAACTTTTTTTTTCATATAAAGCATGGTAGTCAACTGTTATTAGCTAATGACAGCTTACCTTTCAGATTCTGCTTAGGTAATGTCTTTGTTATGGAGATGTCCTGTAGAAGAAGAACAGGGTGTGTTTTGAAGAAGTTCAGGAAACATAAGAAGAGGCATATTGAGCAATGTATTAAACACTGAAAAGCATGTAACAGACTGATGCTGGCATACATCTCGACTTCTAAACATTAAAATCATAACCCTGGCAGTAGAAATCATAGCAGAGGGTCAGAAAAAGAAGCAAATTACTATTTTTTTTTACAATAGAAAGTCTTTATGTGCTTGACCCTATATAGTTAGTGAAATTAAACTCATATAAGTGTGAATACCCTTTCTGAAAGACAGCAGGTCAAAGATCCAGCTGAAGCTTGGCTTCATGGAGATCATCCTTTTTTTAAACACTTTTATTAACTTCACATATTTTAAATATGGGTACAGATACAGTTATAGAGATTCTGCTTAGGTAATGTCTTTGTTATGGAGATGTCCTGCAGAAGAAGAACAGGGTGTGTTTTTAAGAAGTTCAGGAAACATAAGAAGAGGCATATTAAGCAGTTTATTAAACACTGAAAAGCATGTAACAGACTGATGCTGGCATACATCTCGACTTCTAAACATTAAAAATCATAATCCTGGCAGTAGAAATCATAGCAGAGGGTCAGAAAAAGAAGCAAATTACTATATTTTTTTTACAATAGGAAGTCTTTATGTGTTTGCCCCTATATAGTTAGTGAAATTAAACTCATATAAGTGTGAATACCCTTTCTGAAAGACAACAGGTCAAAGATCCAGTTGAAGCTTGGCTTCATGGAGATCATCCTTTTTTTAAACACTTTTATTAACTTCATGTATTTTAAATATGGGTACAGATACAGTTCTAGAGATTAACTTTTGTCAAATTTTATGTATATACACCTGAGCCTTTGAAATCATGCAACTTCATTGGCTAAACAGTATCTTTTTACAGCACTAAAATACAGTTATGCAGTTACCACAGCAAAAAAGATCTAGTTAGCCAAACAATAAAGTACAAGTGGATATGCTGCCATTATGAAATATTTGACAAGTCTGTAAATATATGTATTTAACAGACACAAGGCTTGTGATTGATACACTAATGATTACCACTTGGATATTTTATTAGTAGTGTGTGATTCTGGGATTTTGCTACTAAAGATCAAGATAGTAGTGTCTAGGGGATTTCTCTAATTTAGGTACATCAGTCATGAAGTTTCTATACTGGGTGTGGGGTATGTCCCCATTTAGGGATAAAGTGGGACTTGTCTTAATGAAAAAATGCTTGTAGCTAAACATGTATCACACTCACATGTTCCATATTATTATTATTATTATTGCAGTTATATGTATCACATATTCATTAGGAATTTGTATGAATGTATGAATGGCTAAAAACAAACCTCCATTGTTGGATTGCAAATATCTAAAACAAATCATTGATATAGTGATTTCTTACCATTACTTACTCTAAATGAATTAGCAAAATAATGTCCCCATGGTGTAGGTGGATAAAGCCTTGATTACAGACCAGATATTGTGGGTGTTGGAGGTACCAGCAAGAAGAGGTGAGAGTAAGTAACCACTGCTGTTTACCACATGTGAAGGGGAGGCAAGCAGATTGGCCTGCTGCTGCCTTTAGCAAAGACAGTGGTTGGCTGCACCTGAGTGCAAGGACATGGTGTGCACCCCAAGTAGTGTATAACATTGTAGCCAAAAGTCGGCACATGCTGGATAACTGGACTGCATCACAGAGCCAATATTGTATGGCCATGCTTTTGTAGTGCACTTGTCAGATTCATGAGTGGTTGGGTCGGAACCAGTTAAAGCGAACATCCTTTCCTTTGTTTCAGAGTGCATGGCAGTTGCATAGTTCTCAGCCTGTGGACAATTAGGATTCACTCTTATTTGTGGGAGACCCTTTCTGGGGAGGTGGAGCTACACCATCAGGGCTCTGGGTCAAGGATAGTCCTAGCTTGGCATGACTGCCTCTCTTGTCAGTTCCAGTGTGAGCTGAAGAACTATGGAAGGAGATTGATGGTTGTTAGGGATGAAGGGAGAAAAAAGTCTTAGATAACTAACAAAAAGAGAACTACAGTGAATATTATGAAGCCACAACATCAGTGGTGCAAAATGCACTGCAACAATTTATTCATGTGCATATGCATGTGCATGTACAGGAATGTGAATATGTCCATTAATTCTTCAAGACATCTCCGGTGAAAGCTTTCAATATAGCAAAGCACAAGGATCAGAGAAAGAAAGTCACTATACAGCAACTTTCTTAAGTAACGCCATTGTATAATGCTAGTAATAACTGTTGAACTGTTACCGTTACCTATTCAAGCTTCACCCTTCATGGGTATGCAGTGTCATTTATGGTTACATGCTTTTGTGATACATGATTAGAGTGGTAGTATCAGTTGTATAAAGTTAATAAAGCAAAAAGAGATACAATAAAACTGGATCTCAGGGGTAAATGAGTAATACAATCATTAGCTTCAGTGATGGAGTGATGGCTAAATCGCGTTGCTGATTACAGACAATGACAACTACAACTGAATTTAGGGAAATGAAGCACATGTAAGTGTAAGGGTACCGTATACTTAAGGAGATACTGAGATGCTGGTCATAAGGAATTTTGTTGTAGCTGTAGTATTACATTGCAGTGCTTAGCTGGTACATTGTGTTCAGAGTACAATTTCAGTAGTGGAGGGCTTGCAGTTTGTATCTACCTCAGTTTTTCTGAACTGGTGAAGCCAGCCTTCAAGTGGAGGCCCAGTCAGTTCAGAAACTGCTGTATACTCAGAATGTTAACTTTCCATTGGTTATTTATGGGGGATGATGCTAAAAACAGAAGGATAGCCAATGAGTTTGTGGATTTGACTACATATTTATAAAAAAGGAATAATGTACTCTGCCAGATCTTGGATATTTAAAATGTGTGTGTGTGTGTGTGTGTGTGTGTGTGTGTGTGTGTGTGTGTGTGTGTGTGTGTGTGTGTGTTTACCTTCATTTGTGCTTTTTGCACAAGGGTGAACAGCAGTTGTCCAAAAGGACGTTTGCAAAGTTTGCAAACACCAAATGGAAAAAGGTTTGAATGTGCAATAAGCGAATGCACAGTGGCATTCGTTCATTGCAGTTTTGGCATTTTGGGGCAGATTGCACTATAGTGGGGATTGGAAAATGGTCCCTTTCCCCACTGTAGTGTGATCTCGGAGTTAGAATATTAAAGTGGGGGGGTGGGAGCGCAGCCCCCCACATGCGGGGGTGCAGGGTGGCTTGCCCCCTGCTTTACACTTCATTACATTTTCTTTTCGACATTAATGTTCGAAAATCAGCGAATCTGCTTTTCGATTTGCTGATTTTCGAACATTGAAAAGTGTCACTGTTTTGCTTTTCATGGTTATGATTTGCTCATATGAGCAATCGCACCACTGTGTTTCACTGTTATAAAGGTAAACTGTGTGTGTGTGTGTGTGTGCGTGTGTGTGTGTGTGTGTGCGTGTGTGTGCGTGTGTGTGCGTGTGTGTGCGTGTGTGTGTGTGTGTGTGTGTGTGTGTGTCTGGGAAGGGGCTAGTCTCCTTCATCATGTGCAACTAATGTTTTTATGGGGAAGCCTCCAGTATTTTTTTCATAATTAGATGGCTTGCTGTCAGAGTCTGTCAAACTATGATCTAAATCAGTGTAGTCGGGTCCACTTCTATCTTTCAGGTTTACCTACAATGTGCTACCAGACACTGTGAAGTGCTGCTTTCTTGGTGTTGGGTTTGAATATCTTATTAATGTTTTGAACTGCTTAAGGTAAATGAATACAGTCTGAAATTACCCTTGTAAGTGTCTGTGAACCTAAAATATACATTCTAATGAAAAATCTCTTGGCTCCTGAGAAAGCAAAATAAAATGCATATTTGCACTGAGGAAGTTTATTA
The DNA here is from genome assembly GCF_019279795.1 of Protopterus annectens. Lineage (NCBI taxonomy): Eukaryota > Metazoa > Chordata > Ceratodontiformes > Protopteridae > Protopterus > Protopterus annectens. Next base: position 1,622,398,586 of record NC_056739.1, read on the forward strand.
AATTATTTTAACCTTAAACCTAGTGAAATAATTCAGAAGTGTAAAACCAGGTTGTGTAGAAGAAATCTTACTGAATATGTCTGTCATTAGGTGTTCAAGCTGAGAAAATTATCTTAGGACCATAATTATGGAGAGATATTACAGTTGAGAGACAGTGTACTGCGTATAGTTATTGATGACCACATATGAAGAATGCCACTGTCAGATGGTAATTTGACTGCAAAAGCAGCAAATAAAAATGAACACATTTTACAAGTGTGTAGCACAGGGGCTCAGTGCTTAACATTGCTGCATCATAGAATTGGTTTCTGTAGTTTAGTTCCTTACTGCAATAATTTCCCTCCCTGTGTTCATATGGGTTTTCTCTGAGTATTTCAACTGGATGACTCTTTAAGAGTCCATGGTGTGTGTGTGTGCGTGTGTGCGTGCGTGCGTGCGTGTGTGCGTGTGTGCGTGTGTGCGTGTGTGTGTGTGTGTGTGTGTGTGTATGCACATCTTGGCTGCTTGCACTGGGTTGATAACACATTCAGGATGAACTTCTATGCTTCATACCCACTGAATACTGGGAAGGGCTGCAGCTTCGATGCAACCATTTATTGGATAAAGACAGCAACAAGGGAATGGATGAATGGAAAAGTGTTTTACTATTAAGACAGATTGCTGTGGCACAGAGTAGAGAAATAAAACTGTAGAGTGTGATCTCAAGAACAGTGAAGATAACAAACCTAACAGGTACCTTAGGTCATAGTGCACAGCCCCAGACTGTAAATATGAGGCATAAAAATAGGTCTGGACCTATAGTAAAGTTGAGAGTATAACAACAGCTTGTAGAATTTATTTATTTATTTATTTACATTTGTTGACTGGGAGTGTCCGACTGGTCATAAGTCCATTTTCAGCAGAGGCCCGGGGAGAAAAGCTCCACAGTTAAAATAAACAGACAGTAGTTACATTGGATTACATAGTGATTAACAATTTAACATAGCAATTACTTACAACATATTTACATATGAAGAACATAGTACATCAGTAGACAACTAGAATCTTTATCTGTGAATTACATGACAGACATTAACAAATGTTACAATAAGAAGTTCCTGCTGTATAATAAGTACTGGGCTTATGAGCATCTCAGCTTGCTATAATCAAGGTAGTTAGTGGAGTGGAAAGAAAGGTAGTGGTTGGATGGGGTGTGTGATATTAGAGTGGGAGTTGCGAGGGCATAGCCAGCATGTTTTTAGGTGCACTTTTAGTACAGTTTTGAAGTGGGTGCATGATGGTACGGAAGTAATTGTGGGTGGAAGGGAGTTCCATAATTTGGCTATGGTGCAAAAGAATAGTGCTTCACCAGCAGAGTTATTGGCTTTAGTGATCTGCAAGTGATTTTTGTTGCTGGATCTTAGTGGTCTGGTGGTGTGATAGGGTCGGAGTAGATTCTGGAGAGATCGGACATTTAGTGGATGGTTTACTAGTTTGTGGGTGAGTGAGAGTTGATACCACTGAAGGAGGTGAGGGAGTTCAAGCCAACCCAGTTCAGCAAGTGAGAGAAAGTGGTGACTACGGTAGGATGCCCCTGTGGCGAATTTGGCGATTTTGTTGTAGCAGGTCTCTAGCTTGTTTAGATAGCATTGCCTTAGGTTGGTATATATTGGAGAGGCATAAAGTAGAGTGGAGATAAGGTGGGAATTTGCTACTGAAATCTTTTCTGCTTTGGTGAGAAGTTGCTTATTTCTGTATAACGCTCCTAGTTTTTTGTGGACTTTTTTTATGGTCATGGATATGTGAATGCCAAATTTTAGTTTATTGTCTATTTCCACTCCTAGCTATTTGGTGTGTTCAGTTGGGTATATAGTGGTGTTGTCTTTTTCTGTGATGTTAAAGTGAGAGTTGTTTTGAGTATGTTTGGTGGGTTGGAAGATGAGTAGTTTAGTTTTGTTTGGGTTGAGTATTAATTCGGCATTGGATAACCAAGTTTCAACAGAAAGAAATAAAAAAAGACTTCTTAATAAAGTATTGACAGTGTGGAAAAGAAGTTTAATACTGGTATTTTGCATATTTTAATGCCAGTAAAAGTTGCACAGCGTCCAACATATACACATTCCAAAAAAGAAAGTAAATGTGAAGACATAAGGAAAGCCTGTGAATTTTGAAGCTGATTCTGGGTACACTGCCAGTATAACCATTGAACTTAAATTCATATGGTAAGGTGCTGAAAACTTATACATAACACCTATAATAAATAATAAGAGCTTAAGATGTGAAAAATTATGTATTAAGTACAACTGAAAATATTGCCTTTGATAACAGTTGACGGTACTGGATTACATTTGCCTGATAGAAGCTGGCACAATAAACATTTATTTAAGTTAGGGAGAGCTCAAATGCATGCATCCTCCAAATGATGATTTTAAAAAGTGCATATTTATATATAAAGTTATTTTTTAATTTTACAATTTACATGAATACATCAGTGTTGAGAACCAGGGTTATTACTCAGGCCTATCCAAGAATTTAGAATGTTGTTCCTAAAGAAATCAGGTAGTCAAAAGTATAGACATGTTCAAGCCTCAGTTGGACACTTGGATAGGTTTAGAGTCTTTGATCCAAAGTTTTGGAGTTACTGAGTTAACAGCTAAGGACTCATCACTGGTAACCAGAACTTATGAATTCATTTAGAAAAGAAATGGGCATGGAAAAAGGGACCACAACTACTATTTTTGTTTCACCAAGCCTGTTTTTTTTCAGATCTAGATCTACTCTTTAATGAAATAATCATAAAGCTGAATAAGAAATAAACTGTTGAAATAAAAATTTGAACTCCCATAAAATATTCAGAGTGAGCTGCTTCTGTGGTACCTATAGTGAAACCTGATGGAAGCTTTAGGTTCCATGGGGATTATGACTTAACTGTTAGCCATGTAATTTATTTAAAACAGTGCTTCTTAATTTGATTGGGTGTCCTTTTTGCCCTGTTGGCTGGTAGAAGTTTCCAAAGTTAGATATGAGCCATACTTATCAAGAAATTATTTTGGATGGCCAATCTAAGAAATATTTGACATGAAATGCCTGTAAGTGAATGCACACAGAAGTTTATGTTTTTGCATACTACTTGTGCCAGTTGTATTTCAGAGGAGTACAGAAGCTTCATTATCACTTGTGCCATGTGATGCTATTTATTTGGATGATATCCTAATTACTGGGGCTATACCAAAGGAACATCTGCATAACTTAAAGTGTTGAGATGTCTGTAGGTGCAGGGCTGTGTCTTAACAGAATTATTTGTGTACCTATGAATTGTGTACGTATGAATGTATATCTGTATGTATAAGTATAGTTCAGCTGTAGCATAGCCCATTTCCAGGTTTGCTGCTGTTTGTAACTGTTTTGTTACTTCTAAGCATAAAATTCAGGCCATCATTGTTGGAGAAGGCCCTTCTGCACCCTTGTGGGAGGAGAGTGCTGTCTGGGTCCCATCTAATCAGGGATGATTGGGCTAGAGCTCAGAGAGAGCATCCTTATAGACTAAGTTGAGTTAAAAGGGTAATTTCTTGTTTTATTTAAGCCCTGTGTCTGCACTTACATGCATGTAGTGCACCATTGTGCACTGCCACATAGCAGTAATTACCATTGGTGGTTATAGATGCAAACGTTTTGCTTTTTAAAGTTTCCCTTAGCACTTTGCTTGTGGTCCTCCAGTGGTTTTTCTTCACCCTTATCTACTGTCAGATAGAACACTAAGCCTAGCCTTAGAGGTACCAACACACCTCTCACCCAGTAGCCATTCCTAAGTGTGACCTGCCTTCTTGACTATATAAATTTACCTAACACTATGGACGGACAATTGCCCACAGTTTCTCCAGCCAGCTCGGTTGACATGGGCATCCTGAGACAGTGTAGCAACTGCCTCTTGTTCACTGATAACCCTCTACACCTAGTCCACACAAACTCAACATGTGAGAGATACAACCATATCAAGAACCTTGAATCCATGCTCTGCCACACCAGTCAGTGCATATGACAATGAGCAGGTTGTCAGTATGCACAGCTCACCTCCTACTCCACCCAAACCCACATCATGCATACCTACATAAGCGGAGATCCTCACCAGAGACATACCTAAACACCAGAGACCTCCCAAACACAAACACAAGCACGTTACACATAATACTTCCTCTGCAGAACACAATACACATAATAGCTCACACACTAGAGTCTCACCTGTCAAGCCCTTAAAGCAAAACACAAAACAAACATATTAGTCATAGGTGATTCCATCATGAGACACACACATGTCCTTCTCACCAGGCTAGATAAGGAGAAGGTCATGGTCAGCTGCCTGTCAGGTGTCAGGATCCCCCAAATCACACATGCACTCAAGCCTCTCAGGTACTGTTATGACTCAGTCATAGCCCATGTTGGTGTGAATGACTTGTAACATACCTCGCTGGACTATATGAAGAGAGACATAACTGAGCTCTCAGACTATGTCTCAGGCAGGTATGTCCCTAACCTTAAGCAGCATTTTACCTTCACCTAGGATGATGATGCCTCAATACAAACAGAAAATGATTGACTTCAATAAATAGCTTAGTTTCTGATGTCATTCTAAGGGATACAGTTTCTGTCAGTCTGGGATGACATGATCAACAGACCTTGATGCTTTGCCAGAGATGGTCTTCATCTGTCACCCCTGGGATTTTGGCTACTGGCCAAGGCTCTTGCCACCCCCCCCCCCCAGAGTGCCTTTTTAGGCAGTGTCTCAAGGACAAAATTCCTGATGTAAAAACTCCATCTAAAAACAACCTCAAGGTTATACTGGTAAACATTAGGAGTCTTAACATGAAACTGTACTCACTGAAAGCAGTCCTCACCTTGCAAGACATAGACATTTGTGCAGTCACAGAGACCTGGTTCAAGACTGTGGAGAGCACCCCAGCCATATTGGGCTACACCTGCTTCCACATGTTCAGACCACAAACTGACAGTGGGAAAACCAAAGGAGGCGGTGTATCAATATTCATTCAAGATAAATACACCTCCAGATTGGTTAAACAGCAGGATTGCCTGGAGATACTTCAGGTGCAATTAACTGTTGTTAGGACACCTATTCAAGTCATTGCCAGCTACAGGAGCCCCTCCATGAATCAGGACACCCACTCTGCCTATTTGGATTTACTTGAGTCTATCAAGATACATCTGAAAACCATGGTTTTGGGTTACTTTAACTACCCATCCATTGACTGGGTAAATTACTCCTGCTCAAACTCACTTGCCCATAGGTTCATCGACTTTGTTAATGCCAATGCCCTGGACCAGCTAGTTAACAGCCATACACTGGATCCAACCAAGTTTGGTTTTGTTAAGGGCAGATCATGCCTACTCAACCTGGTGGACTTCTTTGAGAAGGTTACCAAAGCAATGGATGAGGGCAAAATCATTCACACTGTCTACCTTGACTTGGCCAAGGCATTTAACACAATACCCCACTCTGGCATTGTTGACAAACTCAAGAGGTTAGGTACACCTGGTGAATAGCCAAATGGCTCACAAACAGGACCCAGGAAGCTAGAATTGGGGAATCCCCCTCTACAAAGAGGCCAGTCACAAGTGGAGTCCCTCAGTGATCAGTCCTTGGACTGCCCTTTTTGGCATTTATTTCTCAGAAGTCAAGGCCAATGTCAGTGATCTCTGGCTTACTAAATTTGCAGATGATTGCAAATTAGGAGCTGTCATTTAATCTCACACTGACGCAAATGTTGTCCAGGAGGGGCTGACACAGACAAACAACCAGTGTCAGAGCCATGAATTAAAACTAAATGCCAAGAAATGCATAATGGTATCCTTTGGTAAGTCATTCATCCCTGGTAACTACCTTATTGACAAAACACCTCTTGGAGTTGACCCAGTAGATAGGGACTTAGGGACACACATAGATAGTAATCTAGGCTTTGATCATCACGTGTCTACAGTGGTGAGGCAATCATTCTATGTTGCGCAAATTATAAACAAAAGTATGGCATCTTAGCCCAAGGAAGTCATTGTTCCACTGTATTCGGCATTCATCAGACCTATCATTGAGTACAATGCCCCCTTTGGTATGTACCTAACCAGGCATACCCAAAAATTGGAATGTCCACAGAGGTTCCTCACTAAAAGAATACAGGGCATAAGTAATATGTCCTATGCAGACTGCCTCAAGGCCCTATCCCTGAATTCTGTCTCCTACAGGCTTTTTTGGGGAGATCTATGCCTAGCATACATGGTATTATCAGACCCCACTCTGATGGACCTCCTGCATATCCACAAAACAAACAGCACCAGAATTACCTGTTCTAAAGACTTAAATCTTTCCTGTGATATAAATAGGACCTGCTGGAGAGATAGCTATGTATCCTAGAGACTACCCTGTCTGTGGAACAGGCTTCCCATCCTTTTGAAGTAGAGTTCCTCCCTAACCCAATTCAAGTGCAACTTGGGCAATTGAATGGGAAACCAGAAATTCATCCCTGGTTTGGCACCTATGTGTCTAATGGACACAGGTAACCTGGAAATGGTTCATCTCCCAGGCCCATGCTTACACTTATTATGGGTATCAGAACTTGTCAGAGAATTGGGATGCATGGTTAAACTTAAAAAGGTCCTTGTGGTCATTAGCGTTGTAAACACTTATGAACCTATGAACCTATGATACCCCCACAAGGGGTGCCAACATCCTGGATCTGGTGCTTACCAATATGGGGGACCACTGTAGCACCCCCACTGTGATGTCTTCCTTGGTGAGATCGTACCACAAATCACTCTCATTTGAAGTAACTATCACTCCTGACCACCCCCAGCAGCAACTAAGCTAAAAAACTTCTCCAAGGCAGATTTTAATCTCTTACAGGATGATATAAATAGCTTCACTGCACCTACCCCCTCAGATGGAACTGGCAGCTATGCTGAGTTCTACACCAATGCTTTATACAAACACCTGTATAATGGAATTGACTGGGCCATACCTGATAAGACCAGAACAAACTCCTCAAGTGTGAAAGTAGCTGACTCCAAGTCAGACTGCCATCCAGTCACGAGTGGAGTCCCACAGGGTTTGGTCCTGGGTCTTCTCCTGTTTGGTATCTACTTCTCTGAAGTCCAGGCCAACATGAAGGGTCTCTGGCTGACAACGTTCGCAGATGATTGCAAGTAGAGAGCTATTATTAACTCTCCAAGCAATATTGACATCCTACAGAAAAGCCTCACTGAGACGAACAACTGGTGTCAGAATCATGGACTTAAGCTCAATGCCAAAAAATGTATCGTCATCCCCTTTGGGAAAAACCCAGTTCTCATGAATTACCACATTGATGATAATCCACTGAACACAAAAGGAGTTATAAGAGATCTGGGAACAAAGGTTGGCAGCAGCCTCTCTTTTGACCACCACATTGTCACTGTGGTCAGAAAGTCCTTCTATGTGGCAAATCTCATTACTAAGGGTTTTGCATCCAGGAAAAAAGAGGTAACTCTCTCCCTCAGTTCTTCCCTCATTAGGCCAATCATTGAGTACAGTGCCCCATTTAGCATGCACCTCACCAGACACCTGCAACAACTGGAGAGGCCACAAAAGTACCTCACAAAGAGGATCCTAGACCTTAAACAGTTGTCCCACATGTACAGACTCAAAAAACTCCAACTAGTTTCATATTGCCTACTTAGAGGTGATCTCTACTTGACTTACAAAGGCATGTCTGACCCAGCTCTGTTAGAAAAGCTACATCTAAAGAAATCCCAATCCCTCCTCACCACAAGCTCCAAAGACCTCAACCTCATTACCACAATCAACAGAACATGCTGGAGGGACAGGTTCATAACACAGAGACTGCCCATGGTATGGGATAGACTTCCCATACATGTCAAGCAGAGTACTTCACTGGCCTCTTCAAGAGAAATCATGATGAATGGATGGGAAATAGAAAATTCACCCCGGGGATCACTCCAGTGGCTCTGCTCAACAGAGGCACTGGGAACTAAGGTCGGGTGGCACAATGCCAGGGTAATCCTATGGGATAAGCTTGTAAAGGCTCCAGGGGCATTAGCCTAGTACACACCTTTGAACCTATGAATGCATGAAGGCAGAGCAAACCTGCTTGGTGGACAACCCTCATTAATAGACTTTACAGTAAGAGGATGAAATTGCTGTCTACAAGTAAGAGAGAGCGAGCACTG